>NW_007730639.1:131139-136714 GCF_000696425.1 Galeopterus variegatus
AGCTTATGACATTGGAAAACAAACAAACTATACTAAAGGAAGCAGAAAGTAATGAAATAAAATATAGAAAAACAATAGAGATAATCAATGAAGCCAAAATTTAGTTCTTGGAAAAGATCAACAAAACAGGCAAACTTTTAGCTAGGTCGACCAAGAAAAACAGAGAGAAGAATCAAATTACTAGCAATTGTATTATATAAGAAAAGAGTAGAATCTAGAATAGAACTTACAACTTATAATAAAAAGACAAATCCACTTTTTAAAAGGGCAAAATATCTGAATAGGCATTGCTACAAATATAGACAGATGGCTAATAAGCACATGAAAAGACCCACCATATAATTAGTAATCAAGGAAATGAAAATCAAAACCACAATAAAATACTCTCATATGTTACTGGGAATATAAAATGGTACAGTTTCTTTGGAAAGCAATCTTACAATTTCTCAAATAGTTAAATACAGAATTACCATATGACCCAGCAATCCCACTCCTATCATATATCTAAGAAAAATGAAAACATATGTCCACACAAAAACTTGAACACAGATATTTATGGCAACATTATTAATAATAGCCAAAGAGTAGAAATACACAAATGTCCATTAACTGATTGTATTAGTCAGGGTTCTCCAGAGAGAATCAATAGGATATGTTATAATTACATGAGAGGGATTTATCAGGGGAATTAGCTCACATGGTTATGAAGAAAAGTCCCACAATAGGCCTTCTATAAACTGGATGCTGGTAGCGTGGCTCAGTCCCAGTCCACAGACCTCAGAACCAGGGAAGCTGATGGTGTCCTTGGTGTAAGTTCTGGAACCCAAAAGCTGAAGAGTCTCAAGCTCTGATGTCCATGGACAGGAGAGAAGAGTGTATCCCAGCTCCAGCAGATCGAGAGAGCTTCACTTCTTTCCTCTGTCTTTTGTTCTCTCCGGAACCCCAGTGGATTGGATGGTTCCCACCCACACTGAGGGTGGGTCTTTCACCCCCAGGCCACTCAGACTCTCATACTACTCTCTGCTGAAAATACCCTCATGGACACAGCTGAAAAGATTGCTTTACCACGGTTCTCAGCATTCCTTCATCTAACCAAGTTGACATCTAGAAATAATCTTCACAATCCACCCCTTGTCAACTTGGTGTCCATACTATCTCCTTAAATCACACTTAATTTTCAAATGGTACAATAACATAATAGCTTCGCCTAACATGATACATTATCCTGCGTACAACTGGAAACGCATTAATCCCTTTCCAAGAAGAAAAAGGTAAAGTCCTTAAATGATATTTACCCTTCTCCCAATATCCCATAACCTAAAATTGCAAATACTATGAAGTGAAGTTAACAACATTTAAATGCTGGTGTAAAGTCAGTAAGTCTCATGGTACATGATAGAGAACAAGAGGAACAAAAACAGAGATAATTGCTTAATATGTGTACAGTGTGTATACAGAGAGACATACTCTTAACACAACAGGGAGAACAATTACAATCCTCGTTTCTGTAACTGGATTTTCTGTTTTAGTCCGTTTTGTGTTGCTATAACAGAATTACCTGAGACTGGGTAATTTATAAAGAAGAGAGGTTTATTTGGCTTATGATTCTGGGACAGCTGCATCTGGCATGGGCCTCAGGCTGCTTCTACTCATGGCGGAAAGTGTCAGGCACCTGGTGGGTACAAGCAGATCACGTGGTGAGAGGAAGCAAGAGAGAGAGAGAGGAGGTGCCAGGGTCCTATAAACAATCAGGTCTCACGGGAACTAATAGAGCGAGAACTCACTCACTAACCCTCCTCTACCAGGGAGAAGCTTAATCCATTCATGAGGGATCTGCCCCCATGACTCAATCAGCTTCCAACACTGCCACATTGGGGATCAAATTTCCACATGAGTTTTGGAGGGGACAACACACCCAAACTCCATCACTGATGAACAGATAAACTAAATGTGGTCCGTACATACAATGGAATATTATCCAGCCATAAAAAATGAAGGAAGTACTGATAGATGCTACAACATGATGAACCTTGAAAACATTATGCTAAGTGAAAAAAACCAATCACATGATACCACATATTATATGATTCCATTCATATGAAATATCCAGAGTAGGTAAATCTATAGAGACAGATTTTGGATTAGTGGCTACTTAGGGTAGAAGTGATGGGAGGATAAGGACATGATAGCTAAAGAACGTAATGTTTCTTTTTGAGGTAATCAAAATATTATAAAATCCACTGTGGTGATGGCAGCACATATCTGTAAATATACAAAAAAGCATTAAACTGTATACTTTAAATAGGTAAATCATATGGTATATGAATTATATGTCAATAAAGCCATTATCTAAAAAAAAATCTTGGAGGGCCCTTAAAACCACACCTGCTAAGAGGTCTGGGGGGTGGGGGGTAGATATACCATGCAAACATTATTCAGAAGATTGTAATGGCTATGTTACTATCACACATAGCAAACTTCCGACAAAAGAAAATTACCAAAAACAAAGAAGGACATTACACAATGATAAGCAAGTCAACCTGTGAGGTATAATAGCAATCCTCAATGTGTATGCACCAAGCAACAGAGCTAAAACATCTGTGAAGCAAAAACTGATAGGACCCAAAGGAGAAATAGATCATTCATAGTTATCCTGATACCAAAATCAGACAAAGAGAGTGCAAACAAAAAACTACAGACCAATATCCTTCATTAACATTTATGCAAAAATAACAAAATATGGGCCGCCCAGTGGCGCACTGGAGAGTGCGCCGCTTGGGAGCATGGCGGCGCTCCCGCTCAGGGTTCGGATGCCATGTGGAGACTGGTTCCCGCTCACTGGCTGAGCGCAGTGCGGGCGCAACACCGAGGGTTGCGATCCCATTGCCGGTCCCCTGTACAGGTGCGACACCGAGGGTTGCGATCCCGTTACCGGTCAGTAAAAAAGACAAAAAGGAAAAAAATATATATATTCATAAGTAGAATTCAGCAATTTATAAAAAGAATTGTACACAGTGACAAAGTGGGGTTTACCCCAGGGATGCAGAGGTGGTTCTGTATTTGAAAATCAGTGTAATCCACCACAGTAACAGGCTAAAGAGGAAAAGTCAGATGAGTACATCGATTGATCAGAAAAAGCATTTGACAAAAGTCTACACCCTTTCATGATTAAAAGCTCTCAGAAAGGTAGACATAGAGGGGAGCTTTCTCAACTTGATAGAGAACATCTACAAAAACAAAATAAAAACTCTGTAGCTAACTTTATCCTTCATGGTGAAAAATTGAAGGCTTTCTCACTAGGGAGAAGTGGAAAGAACATTTCCTCTTACCACAGTTTATTTTTAAGCAGGAATGAACAAAACTTAATATTTTTTTGGTTTTAGATAATACTTAAATATTAAAAAAGCTAAAATTTAAAATACATTCGCTAGGCTTTTTTATACATCGCATTTACATAAGGACTCTGATTTTATCTTTCTGAGGGCAGGTGCACAGGAGAAAGAAAAAGCAATGTAGGATAGCCTCTGGAGCTTGCACGGCCTTCTTGGGCCAACTGTCCCCCAGCAGAGCAGAGTTGAATTGAAGAAGCATGTGTCCCCTCCCCACTTCTCTCTCCTGCCCCCCACCCCTTTTTCTTTGCATGGCAGAGTCTTTACTTTTAAATGATAATCAACACACCAAGTAATAAGATGTAACAAGTTCTTGAATTCTATCATCTAGTAATTTTGATTAAGAGACAATAAAAGCAGCCCATACAATTATACCAGTTAAACCCTTAGGTGTAAGGGACTGCTTTAAGACTGGCTGCTGCTTTACACGGCTTACAAATAACTACCACGTTTTCATAGATAAAGCCCATGACCTTCAAGAAAGTGTTAGGGAAAAACAAATTATTTAATCCCTTTCTTTCTTCAAAGAATTGTTTTGTTTCATTTTGTTTTGGTTTTTTTACTAGATCTAAGAAAGCAGAAGTCAACACTGACATATATGTCATTTGAACTAACAGATGCAGAAAAACAGACAATATATACCCATTAAAATTCTAAGAAATAGGAGGTACAAAAATCTTTGGATACATTCTAAGTCTGTACAAAGAAGCTAGATTTGCTACTCTCCAAAAAGTGTGAAGAGGGAGGGGGCTTAGGGAGTAATTGAGTAAGGGACACAAAGAATAATTACGGTTCGTGATGATGATTTGATTATCACACACTGTACACAAATACTGATAGTCAACTCTGTACCCCATAAATATGTATAATCAAAAATAAATAAATAATTTTTTTAGGAAAAATAAATAAATGTCCAGAAATCAGGAAAATTTACAAGTCAATTGCAAATAAAAATAAATGAATAAAAGAAAGAGTAACCTATGAAATAAAAAATCCGTAAAAAAGAAAAAAAAAAGTGCAAGGACCTATCATATAACACACAGAAATAATTTAACACCTTTTCATAAGAATATAACCTGAGCTTTGCTAAAACTTCATATTCCATGAGTGTATCTAAATGCCAATCCATGAAACAGGTGCTTCTTTATTCTTCTCCTCCTATCCATTTACGCAGTAATTTTCCTGGCTTCTGACCTGATGTCGCAAAGGCCAAGTTATCCAAGACTTCGTCTGGAGGACTGTCACCTTCTCCTGGGTCTTTCCCCACTTCAGTGCTGCACCTGCCAGGGGATCCCGGAGCCGCCGCTTCCTCGGCCGTGAACTCTTGCCCCCTCTGCAGGCGGCACTGTGCAATTTCAGCCTGAGCTGCCGCCTCGGCCCGCTTCTGCCTGGGCTTCTTCGCTTGGGGACCTCGAACGCCTCGACGGGCCGTGGTCACCAGCAGCTGCAGGATCCCCTGCGACTGACGGGCCGCAGCGGCGGCGACTCTGAGGCTGAGGCGAGCGGCCTAAAAATCTCCTGCCCCCTTTGGTTTTCATTTGCAGCATTTCTGAGTAACAAATACAAAATTAAGTTTGGATATAAGCCAAAAGAGCTCCTTGACCACCCCAAGTCAGGATTGTGTCTCATTCAAAGAGATTTGGCACAGAAAGGATAATAGTTACCCTTCATCTACAGGGATACTGTGACAGCATCAAAGACCACACGTAAATGTCATTTGCTGTCTCTGAGCACAGACAAAGCTAATACAAACTCATCTGTGAAATAAGGACACTTGACCAGGTGGTCTGTGCCGCCCCATCCAGCCTGGCCAGCTGTTTTCAGAGCTCAGGTCCTCCACGCTGTAAGGTCCCGCCCGCTCCGTGAAGGTAGATGCAGAAAGGAAAGTCCATCAGATTGCCACACCAACCTTCTAATAGAAAAATAACCAAGTTGCAATTGAAGTAGATCAAGAAAGTGCAAAATGTTATCATATTTGTGGGGTACATTAATATTCAATAGTTTTTAATGTATGTATGCTGTAAAACCGGCAAACTACAAACACGTAACCCCAAGACTTTCCCATGGGGATATAGAATTTGAGAGTAAGCCCAGCGAATTACTTCCTAAATCCTGAGAGTCCTTAATCTGCATTCATGATGCCTCTGCTGATACATTCCCCCCCCCCCCCCCCCCCCCCCCCCCCC
>NW_007730639.1:136950-140991 GCF_000696425.1 Galeopterus variegatus
CCCCCCCCCCCCCCCCCCGCCCCCAAGGTCACGTGGACAAGGGTATTTCTTATCTTATGGAGGCTTTGAAACACCTTTTTTTAAAAAAGCATCAATAAATTATGATTCAAGAATTTGGAACACTAGTGTTACAGGCAAATCTTTTATGTAACATAAAACACTCTTTTTTCCACTTCTAAGAGCTCAAGAGAAGGCACTACTAAATCGTGTTCCTGTGGCATTTCTGGGTAACAGGACTTTGCTTGCTCGATCCCCACTGAACACCTCACAGGAAAAATTTGTTTCATGTCGTGCACTTCTGCTGCTCCGTGTATTTCAGAGATTGGGGCGATCTATAATTATATATAGTTATCATCTATAACCAGGATGATTATCCTGTTCTGCCTTCATTATTTGGGGTGTTACTGTAACCTGTTCTCTGTCTTTTGGAGAAAGACAAGACTTTCCACATTCCATCTTCTTGGCCAGCTCTTCCACTGATGTTATACTAGTTTCAGCAACTAAAGGCCCAGAGGTAATTCCTTCTGTGGTTCTGTTTGGGTCTAGCAAAATATGGAGAACAACTTCCCACAACACTTGTATTGGTGTTGCCCCGTGTTGAAAGCCCTGTTCGTAAAGCCCAACAACAATGTCGATGCCGTCACCAGCTAACAGCTCTGCTTTGCAGATCCAGAATTTAGAACAATTTTTCAGCCTTAGGAATACAGAACAATATGGTAAATATTTTATTAGAAAGTACAACTCCTTCAATGAACTGCAAACATTCTGTCAGAGTGTTGTTAATTTTATCAGACAGTCCAAGTTGTGATTTTTTTCCTTCCTCTTCTTTTTCAATGCTTTTTCAAAATGAAATATTCTTTTTCTCTATTATTTTTCTTTTTGTTTTGTCTCATAGGAGGCGGTTCATAGATTTTCCTTTTAGATTTCTGCTCTTCATCCAGTTTGCTTCAATCCTCTACTGTTAAATTCTTTTAAATATTTGGATTAGTTTGGGTCCCATTTGGGATTTCTTTTCCACTTACGGTTGTGTCACCCACTTGAGTTTGGGATGCTGTCTTGTTCAGAAAATGGTTCTGGGGAAGAGTCTGTTTCAACTTTGAGTTCAAAGTCCATGCTTTCTGTTGAAAGTTTTGTTGCATTTATTCCCATTGGTTCCATTTGCTCTCGTGCTAGGGGCGCTTAGAATGTCTGAATTAAAGCTGCTAAATTAGGCCTCCGGCTTATGGCTTTTGATTTTTCAGCGCACATGATGAACGAGGTGTAGAACAAGGTTGAGCAGACTTCTGATCTTGCTTCATGTTTATTTTGTTTTGTTTTGTTTTTTGGCTTCAAGCTCATTTTATTTTATTTATTTATTTATTTTAATTTATTTAATTTATTGAATCAAAATTGATTATATATTTTGGGGGTTCAGCATTGAGATATGTTGATCAAGTCAATATTACTAGTGTATATATTGTTACTAATAGTAATTATTCTTTATGCCCCTTATCCAATTTCTCCCCATTCCCCTCTGCCTCTCCTCTCCCCCCTCTAATTTTCCTAGATTTCTTCTCTCCTTCTGAAAGAATAATGGTTACTATGTTGATTTGTTGCCTAGATGATCTGTCCAATGCTCAGAGGTGTGATCAGGTCCCCCAATATTATCATAGAGCAGATGCTTCTTCTGTCACTCTGAGATGGGCTTTGTGGAGAGAGACATCCTCTTTTCTTTATCTCTGGTGGTGACTCTCTTTGTGACAATGCACTCCAGTGGTTGGCAGACCATCTGCGTGGTGGTTGTGGCATCTAGCCACTTTCACAGTAGCCATGGTTATTGTGGTGGCTATTGCAGCCCACCCACATGGAAGTGATGTTTTTGACATGCTCCTTGGTGCTGGCATTGTGCCTGGTTGTGGAGTGTGTCTGATCACCAGCTCCATAGCTGGGGTCCCCAGGCAGGCCCTGAGGTGCTGGCACTGTGTGCCTGGTTGTGGGAGGGGGATCCATGCCTTGAATCCCTGGGCAGATGCCAATGTGCTGGTGCAGTGTGCCTGGTTGTGGGAGCAGGGTCTGGTCCCCGGCTCTATGCCTCGGGTCACCGGGCAGGCCCTGATGTGCTGGCACGGTTTGTCTGGTTGTGGGAGAGGGGTCCAGTCCCCTTCTCCATGACTGAGGTCCCCAGGCAGGCCCCAAGGTGCTGGCACGGTGTGCCTGGTTCTGGGAGGGGTCCTGGTTCCCTTCTCCATGACTTGGGTCCCTGGGTGGGCCCTGAGGCACTGGTGTGGTATGCCTGGTTGTGCGAGGGGAGATCTTGCTTAATGTTTAGATGTCTGCTGTTACATCCTCCCTGAAGCAGACTGGGGTATGTCCTGGGTTTGGTATGTTTTACTTTCTGTTCAGTAGCAGCATAAGACTATAATTTAACTCAGCTTGCTCTTTCACATTCAACCTAGTTAACCTTTATATCCTTGACCACAGTTTTTGTTTTGTTTTGTGTTTTGATGTCTGGGTTCTAATAAGCGTATGAACAAAGTGAGAGAGAACTGTCCTTGAGGGGTAGAATTCTGACTTGTGTTTCTCCAACGAATTGTTTATTACCTCTGTCTTTCAGAACAGCACTATTCACTGAACTTTTGCCCGAGGCTTGTTTAGGAACCAGTCTGCTCTTGGTTTGATTATAAGAGTTAAAGTCTTTGACTTCCATAGAGTGCATAACTCAAAATCTGGCTTTTCTCAGAGACTGATAAGGTTTGAGGCAAGTTCTCTTTTGTTTATCTCTTTGAGAAAGCTATCCAAAGGTTCATTTTTAACATGGGGATTTCCAGTGTCTGTACATTTAGCATTTCCTTGATCTGTTACCTGTTACTCTGTAGTTTTTAATTCCTGTATATTCAATGACCCCATGGGTTTTCTTGACAGTTCTCCTGTAGGGGATGATCCAGCTTCATGCTGCTGTTGACTATTGCTGGAAGCCTTCTAGTTTGGGTTAGAAGAATCACATCCTGAAGTCAGCCTTTTGCCCAGATGTTTTGGTGGATCCAACTTTGGCTTCTGGGACCCTGTATTAGTGGCTGGTCTGGGCTAGATGGGCCTCATAGTTTTGACAGGAAAAACAAAATGTTTGGTAACATCTTTTTTGGGTAGATTTAGTAGCTTTGACAGGAAAAACAGGAAAATCAAAATGGCTGGTAAACATCTTTTGGGGGTAGATTTGGGTTCAGGCAATTCCTCTTGGCTTTTAGATAAGGTATGGTGTTTCGGCACTTCAGTTTCCCTTGGCTGCTAGGTACTCCTGGAGCTTCCTCTACTGCTCTGTGGAAGCAGCAGTGGTAGCCCCTGCCACAGCACTGACCCCTCAGTGACAGATCTTCTTCATCTCTCACCACTCTTACTCAGTATAGTACTAGATGACCTAGCCAGAGCAATAAAGCAAGAAAAGGAAATAAAAGGCATAGATATCAGAAAGAAAAGAACAAAACCATCTCTATTTGCAGATAAGTCTTAGTAGAAAATTCCAAGACATCTACACAAAAAGCTCTTAGAACTAATAAGTGAGTCTAAGATGGTTGCAGGATATGTGATCAACATACAAAAATAAACTGTATTTCAATATACTAGCAATGAACCCATGAAAAGTGAAATTTAAAACATTATACCATTTAAATTGCTTTAAAAATGAAATACTTGAGTATAAATCTAATAAAACATATGAGACTTGTATGCTGAAAACTGCAAACTCTGATGAAAAAAATCAAAGATTCAAATAATGAAGAATGTATTAATTAGGGTTCTCTAGAGAAACAAAACCAATAGAATGGATGGATAGAGAGAGAGAAAGACAGACAGATATAGATAGATGAAAAGATATTTTATTATGGGAATTAACTCACACAATTACTGAGTCTAATAAGTTTCGCTCTATGTTGTCTAAAACCTGGAGAGCCAGGGAAACCAGGGGCATAGCTCAGTCCAAGTCTGAAGGCCTGAGAATCAGGTAAGCCGGTGGTGTAACTCTCAGTCTGAACCCAAAGGCCTGAGAACCTGGGGGGGGGGGGGGGC
>NW_007730639.1:141198-142526 GCF_000696425.1 Galeopterus variegatus
CCTGGGGGGGGGGGGGTGTCGGTACACTGGTGCAAATCTCAGAGTCCAAAGGCCATAGAACCTGGAGTTCTTACGTTCAAGGGCAGGAGAAGATGCATGTTCCAGCTCCAGAAGAGACAGATAATTTGCTTTTCCTCTGTCTTTTTGTTCTATCCAGGCTCTCAACTGATTGGATGTTGCCAGCCCACATTGGGTGAGGGTGGATCTTCCTTACTCAGTCTACTGATTCAAAAGCTAATCTCTTCCAGAAACACACTCACAGACATACCTAGTAATAATGCTTTACCAGCTCTTTGGGTATCACTTAACCCAGTCAAGTTGACACCTAAAATTAACCATCACAGGGAGAAATGCTGTATTCATGGATTGGAAGACTCAACATAAAAAAAATGTCAATTCTATCCAAATTGATATATTGGTTTAACACAATTTCTATAAAAATCCTAGACTTCTAAAATTTATGTCAGCAGACAAAGAAAAAAGGAGAGAACTAGAAAAGTCAAAACAATTTTGGAAAAAGAATAATAAAGTGGGCAAATCACTATCCTCTATTTTAAGACATTGTATAGATGCAGTAATCAACACTTTGTGATTGGCAAACGGATAGAAATAATGGAACAGAATAGAGAACCCAGAAACAGCCCCATACAAGTACAGACAACTGCTTTTTCAAAGGGGCAAAAGCAATTCGATGGAGGAAGAATTGATTCCTCAAAGGCAAAAGTCTTTTCAACAAAAGGTGCTGGATATCTGTAAACAAAATATGTACATTGACCTAAACCTGACACCTTATACAAAATGTACAGGTTCAAAATGGATCATAAGTTCAAATGTCAAATATAAAACTATAAAATATTTAGGAGAAAGCGTAAGAGAAGATCTTCAAGACCTAGGGCTTGATGAAGGGTTATTAGACATGACATGGAAAGCATGATCAACTGAAAAATTGATCAGTCGGAATTCATCATTACTGAAAACTTTTGTTTCCAAAAGACCATGTTAAGTGTGGAAAGAAAGCTGCAGACTGAAAATATCTGCAAATCACACAGCTGACACAGGACTTAAATCTAGACTATGTATCTCAAAACTCAACAGTAAAAATAACAACAAGAGAAAAAATATTATAAATGGGCAAAAGACATAAAGAGACATTTCACTGATGAGGATAGACAGACAGCAAATAAATACATTAAAAGATGTTTCGGGGCCGGCCTGGTGGCGCACTGCTACAGTGCGCCGCTTGGGAGCGCGGCGGTGCTCCCACCGAGGGTTCGGATCCCACATACAGACCGGCCGCTCACTGGCTGAGCGAGGTGTGGGTGCAACAC
>NW_007730639.1:143526-166186 GCF_000696425.1 Galeopterus variegatus
TGAGGGTTGCGATCCGTTGCCGGTCACGAAAAAAGACAAAAAGGAAAAAAAAAAAAAAATGTTTGACATCACTAGTCACTAGGAAAGGCAAATTAAGACCACAATGAGATATTATTACATACTTAATATAACAGTTATAACAAAACATGGTGACAGTACCAAATGCTGGCTAAAAGGTGGAGAAACTGCATCTCTCATACACTGCACTCTGTAAAAGTCTGAAAGTTTCTTAAAAAGAACAAAATATACACTCACCATACAGTCCAGCAATTGCACTACCATGCATTTATCCCAGGAAAATGAAAACTTATGAACACAAAAAAGCCTGTGCATGAATGTTTATAGCAGATTTCTTTATAATAGCAAAACACTGGAAACAACCAAATATCTCACTAGTGAATGGTTAAACATATCGTGTGCCTCCATACAATAAAATACTACTCAGTGATAAAAAGGAATATATTTACATATGCAACAACTTGTAAGGATCTCAAAGGCATTATGTTCAGTGAAGAAAGTCAAACCCAAAATGTCACATACTATATAATTCCATTAATACAAGGTTGTCAAAATTATAGAGAAGAGATTAGCGTTTGCTAGAGATTTGGTATGGTGGAGGTGGGTGTCGATATAACTTGGTAGCACAGGGGAGACTTTTATGGTCATGGAATAATTCTGTATCTTGATTTTGGTGGTGGTTACACCAACATACACATGAGAAGCTCAACATAAACAAAAGCTGGGAATGTTACAAGACTCAGCTGTGAATAACATTTGCAGACACTGATATCCCAAACTATAATATAATCATATTAGGGTGATGGGGAATAGAAAGTATTTGGTGTGGCATGAGACAGAACGTTATATCCCCACCTTTGATCTTGAGAAGTCAATAAATAATACTTAAGAATGCAAAATCAAGAAATGCAAAATAAACATGTTATATGAAATATAGCAATAGAATCTAAAACAATCAGTTAAACAAGTTGAAAATGGTTGCTTCTGGAAGGTGAAATGTGGTTAGAGGTTAGGGAGATTCCAGTTTTCATATGGAGAACTTATAGAACTATTTCATTCTTAAATTGTGTGTACATGTAACTTCCATAAAAGTAAAAAATAATCTTAGATCACTCCATTAATGTTGTAAGAGTTACACTTAAGAACAATATCCATGTTATTAGCACCAGTAGGAGAGTTTTATAAGCTTGCTGGATATAAGACAGATGTTCAAAACTCAAATGCAATCCTATTCAGTGGTCAAAAAATACCGAAAAGACATAGTAATAATTTTTAAAGCTTTCATAAACTAGAAAGTATTAAAAATAGTTCTAACTAAGGATGCATAAGACCATTGTGGGGGGAAAAATTGTAAATTGAAAGTCATAAAAGTAAACATAAATATATAGAGGTATATTATGTCCATGAATGGGAAGACTCATTATTGGAAAAATATCAATTTGCCCAAATTAATAATATAAGTTGAATGCAATCAAATAATAATTCTAAAAGGGCTTTTCATGAAACATGACAACATGATTCTAAAATGCCTTTGGACTAAGAATAGCCAAGACAATTTTGAATAATAAAAGGTGGGATGATTTGATTTGCCCACAATAGGTATTAAAACTTATTATAAAGCTATACTGGGCCGGCCCGGTGGTGCACTCAGTAGAGTGCGGCACTTGGGAGTGCGGCGGCATTCACGCCGAGGGTTCGGATCCCATATAGAGACCGGTCTGCTCACTGGTTGAGCATGGTGCGGGTGCGACACTGAGGGTTGCGATCCCATTGCCGGTCGCGGTACGGGTGCGACACCGAGGGTTGCAATCCCTTTACCCATCACGAAAAAAGACAAAAAAGGAAAAAAAAAAAAAAAGCTATACTAATTAAGACAGTATAGTACTGAAAGAGAGATAGACAAGTAGATCAATAGAACAAAGATCCCATAGAAAGACTACAGATTTCTAGAAACTTTGTACACAGCAAAGGTGGCGATGTATACAGTGAGTGCTGGATAAATCATCCTTGCTGGAAAAAAATGTGAGATCCTACCTCTATAATACACAGACGCAGACACACAGACACACAGACACACACACACACACACAGCAGAAAAATATAGCTTGATTAAAGGCTTAAATGGAAAGCGTGAAATAAGCAAAAATTGAAAACATTTTTTTGTATAACTACAGTTTCCAAATAATACCAACTCTACTGCTTTGTAAGCCACACCAGATGAAAAAGAGGGACCCTCCCACATGTGCCCAAGGAAACAAATAGAAGAATGTTTGTTGCAAAATTGTACTAGCAAAGCATTGAATAAAACTTTAATATCCACCATGAGAAGTGGTAAATTATGGCACATCCTTACAGTAGAAGACCACAGAGCAGTGGAAAATTAATATAATGGAGCTACATAGATCAACAGGAAAAAAATCACACAAACTGCTAAACATAAAAAATAAAGTTCCAAAATGCTATGTGCAGCATAATAGCATTTATGTAAAGTTTAAAACTTACAAAGTAATACTATATCCTCACATTGCTTAAGGATTTATACATATGTTGTGAAAGTATAAAATCATGCTTGAGAATGATAAACACCAAATTCAGGACAATGTTTTTAAAAAGAAACTGAAGAACATAATGGCAAAATGTTAATATTTTACAAAGATAGGATGGTAGCTCCATGACTATTTCTTATATTATTTTTTACACATTTGAGAATAGAAATACGTTTATTCAACTTACCAGTAATTTCAAAATATATGTGTGTTAAAATGAAATAATACTTGAAAAAGCCCTGGATAAAAGTAAAAATTGCTCTGAAAATAAAGGGTTGTTCATGATCATGGGCAGCATGAAAACTTGTTTTCTTGGTCTGTTGGATTCTATTTTGAGTGGAGGCAGGGCCAATTTGAAGCTCCGTACATCAGGGTCAAGTCAACCCCAAGTCCCCATGACCAAAGTCCATCCCTGACTCAGCTCCAAAGCTCTGAGGGAAGGACCATGAGGAGGTATGTGAAGGGAGCATGTTGGTGCTGGGGGTGGCAGAGTGAAGGGCAGGAGTCTTGGGTGACCTGTAGGTCCCCATGGCTTGTCGCCCCACTAGAGCCCCCTGGAGATGGCAGGAGGCAATGCATCACAGGGCATGCAGGAGCTGTAGGGGAAAATCATTTATTCATTCATTTGTTCATTCATATATTAATCCCACAAATATTTACTAAGCATCTACTATGTGGCAGGTACTCTGCTTCGTCTGGGTTCATGGAGCAGACCAGAAATGAAGCTCTTATCACTACATCCCTACACCTCTTTCTGGGTTCTGAACTCTTTCCCATACCCAATTTGTTTTTGCCACTAGTCAGAAACTTCAAGTCCTTGGATAGGTTCTATTAGTTGATTTTAGCAATACCTTTATTATTCATGCCAAATATATAGCATATGAAAAACGAAATATATAACAATGCAAGGGGGACTCAAGTTTGGGTCTTGACCATTCCACACCTTGGACAGCCACCTCCAGGGTCCCTAGGAATGTAATTCAACTTTCCAACTCCAGGGCACTACATAATGCATAAGAGTTGGAAGCCTCTGAGAATTCCAAAAGACATTTAGAGAAAATAAGGGTGCTCACAACATTCTTTTCAGGCTTGATCACACTTGTGGGCACCCTGGTGGGCACCCCATGTCACTCTGTGGGCTAATCTTGGACTCCTCTTGCCAGCCCATGACCATGGCCCTGACCTCCGTCCCTAAGGACTAAGGCCCACCCTGAACTCACCTGTCACAGGTTCCACCACCTGTAGATATAGGTGACCATGAAACATCACCAGCAGCACCTTGAGGCCCAGAAGGAAAGACACAATCATAAGGGCAGGCATCTCTGGACCTAAATGCCACAGGGCAGAAGGAGCCATCAAATGAGGTTCTGTGAGTATAAATGTCCTCTCTAAGGTCACATAGCCAGGAACTTCCACAGCCTGCAAGTTGCACCAATTCTATCTGATTCCAAGCTTATGCTCTTTTCTCTATACTTAGCTCTCTCTTAAAATTAAGAGATGCAACAATCACAACAATTCCTTGAACTTGTTAAGACAAGTGAACAGACCTGATGTAGTTGGGAGGAGGGGAGAGAGGGAGGTTGAAAGAGGAATAGGTAAAAGGACACGAAAACCAACTACAATGTATATTGAAAAGTTAAAATAAAAAATAAAACGAAAAAAAAAAAAGAAATAGGAGATGATCTTGACCTGTGAGCCTCACTCTGAATTTGGCTCAACAAATGCTGATTTGAATACCCAATATACACCAGCCAACATGCCAGGGCTTTAGAGATACAAACCTGAATACAATCCACTCTGTCCCCAAGGACTTGTGGTCATTTAATATAACCTTTGCTACAATCTTAGGAGTTTGGTATCATTAGCACCACTTTATAGTTGAGTAAACTGAGGCTCTGAGAGGATAATTGACTCAATTGTCTAAGTTTACACAGATATAATTACTGGAAACTAAATGTAAAAATAATTTAACCTGATTTCAAATAATAGTAACAGTAGCTAACATTTACTGTAGACATACATGCAGACAAACTCTACTACATGTAGATAAACTCTACAACCTGCAACATTTAGAGTTTACATATATCATTTCACTTAATTCTCATAAGGACTCTATGAATTAGGAAACTTTATTAGACTCTATCTACAGATGAGCAAATTGAAGCACAGAGAGCTTATGTACCTGTGCAAGAATTAAGTGGAAAAGCTTGTTCTGTCATTGGAGATGCCATGCCGCCCTCAGGATAAGGTTGTTCAAGCAAGTCTTACAGAACAATATATAGGCAAGATCACCTTTATATAACTCAAACAGGCTGTTTCAGACAAGACATCCATGCTAACAACCAGGTCAGAATCATCAGTGAGTACACTAAGCTGAACTCTTTTTTGGAAAATTTCAAGGAGATTGAGCCAGCAAACTACTCTTTCTGCAGATACGGAAGAACCTTTCAGGATGGCCACATCCAAACGAAGCCAATGGCCAGAAACCATTCTGGTTATTCAAGGAATCACAGACTATTAAGTTGGACAAGACCTCAATGATGACCAAGCTTCCCCTCATCCCAGTGCCTTCTGGAATCTGCTCAGGAGGCAGAGATGACCCCAAGCTGTCCACAAGAGAAAAGGTGAATGTACCTGGGCTCCCTGTGGGCTTGAATGCAATGTGGGCTACTGCAGACAGTATGAAGTTGGCCTTGATGTGAGAATGTGCCTCATGCTGTACCTTACAGGTGAGCACCCACTCAGACTCCTGCACCGACGCATTCACCAACAGCAAGTCCTCCAGGGTGTAGGTCCCATCATTATTCTGCTTGGATGTGGGCTGCTCCATTCCCTTGAGCTTATGGCAGTCCTCCAACCAGGTCAGAGACACATTCTGAGGATAGAATCTCCGCACGTGGCAGGTAACACCCACCAAGCCGGAGGAGATTGAAGACTGGGACACTGTCACTACAGGGGGAACTGACAAAGTCCAGAGAAAGCAGGCCATTACTGTGGGAAGTCCACTGTGGGAGCCTGGGAACTCCTTGAGAATGGGTTCGTCTGCTCAGGGCCTAGTCCAGGACCTGCCACAGAAGAGGATTTAGGTATTGGCTAACAGACACATGCATAAGGAATTTCATGTGTGAATGAGAATGTTAACGCATAAATGAGTGCGTGTTTGGATAGACAGATGGATAGATGGATGGACTGATGGATGGATGGATGGGATTGATGAATGCCATCGTAATTTTGTTTTCTTTTCCACTTTGGCCATTAAAGATGTAGAGATGGGGTATAAATTCCATTTAAGAAGCTACAAAGTTGATTCACTCTATGACTACATAATTCTGAGATTTGAAGATTTCGTAGATCCTTTGTAGACTCTTGGAGTCCAAGATACTTCAAGATACTAAGATTTTACCTAGGAAGGAACTTCAGAATTGAGAGATTAAGTAACTTGTCCAAGGTCACAAGTGGTAAAGCTGGGATTATACCAGAGACAATATGTTTTGTCATGATGCTATCCTGACACCCAAACTATAAGGCTATAAGCATTTTTGGTTCTAGGCTGCTGAAATTGTGATCTAATGACTTCTAAAATTTTTTCAACCAGATTTTCAGCTATGAAATAGGATTATTCACAATGAGGAAAACCGAGGAAATCTTAAATCCTAGTAGACTTCATATGAACACACAGCATGATGTAGCTCTAACCCTAAACTAAAGGCTGGGAGATCTGGAGTCTGGTCCCTGCACTGACACCATAGCCAACTGCAAGACCCTGTGCAAGTCATTTTCCCTCTGTTTCCAAGACTTTAAAATTATAAAATTCTCTCAGGGCAGATCAGCTTTCATGGGTCTAGTGAAGACAGATTTTAGCTCTTGGTCTAGGGTAGAAAGAGTAACTCCTAATACAGTGCAATCTGAAGGGGCTAAGGGCATCTGACACTAAAATATCCTTTCCTCATCCTCAGCTATCTAGACCTGTGAAATTCTATCAATGATCCTGCTAATGGGTTGGACAGCCAAGGCAAGACGCTGTCCCCAGCAATTTGCACTGTTCAGTCTTCCCCCTCCAGTACACAGGCACAGCACAGGGATTCTCCCTAAGCAAGGAGCAAGACTGAGAAGGGAGGGCCCAGGATGGTTAAAGCATGGTGACTAGGGTGGTGCCCATGGAGAACAGGTCAAGGTAGGTGCCACCAAGAGAGTGTCATGGGCTCTAGAGGGTGGCTCAGATGGCCTGTTCCAGCCACCAGTGAGCTCTCCTGGTTGTACGATGTCTGGGGCAGTGTATGGAGGACAGAGATCTGGGCACAGCTGATGACAACTGCTTCCATGCACTGAATGGCAGTGTTTAAGGCAGGGTGCATGTGTTTTCTTATTTAATTCTCACAAAACCAAATGAGATAAACACAAAAAGCTACTTGGTATCAATTAAAAAGAGAGAGAGAGAGAGAGAGAAACACTTAAAAGGATGGAAGTGTTTGATGGAATCTGATTGTGTATAGGAATACACAATCAGATTCCATCAAAATTGTCAAAAAGGAATTGGTTGAAACTTCATCTTGAAAAGCATTCAAATTATAAATATAAAATTATTTAATTTGTACTTTAAATATGGAATGGAATCGTAACTAAGCACCAACTTTTGGAAGGAACAAGTGTTGGGAGTATAAATAAGCTGGCATAAATTTTTCCCCAAAACTTGTATTATAGTACCAACAAATCCTTCATTTCAAATTTCACATTCACAGCACAATTGTTAAAAGGTAATTTCAAATGAATTTGAAAATGTATTTGCAATTACTTGAGTGTTCTATCAATTTTCACAGGGGCTGCTTTTAATCAAAGTGTTCTCTTCTGACGTGCCCACAGTATCATTAACATCACAGATCTCTTTCTTCTTCCATTTTTCACTGCTCAAAGGCTTTGCCTGTGATCCCAGCAGTTCCCCAATATCATTTGCATCAACTTCTTGAAATACAACTTTTGCAGGATCTCTGATGTCACTTGGTAATGGACGTGGATCCTACCTGCACAGTACAGTCTGAAGTCTGTCACACCGCAGTCAAGGCACAACAGGCCTCCAGAGCAGAAGGTTTCTGGCCCCCACACCACTCCCCAGCTGCTCCCACAGCACCTTCCACCTTCCTGCCTCGGATTTCTCTATAGGCAGGAAGTGCCACCTAACCTAGGCAGGCACATCTCAGCCTCCCCTCCTTCATGGGACAATTCTGAGGCAGAGTCTACACAGTTCCTCAGAAGGTCCCCAGTGGCGTTGAGTCCCGGCTGTGCACAGGGGCACCAGCTCAATGACTCTCTTTTTTTGGCTGTCCTCCTAACTCGTCTCTCCCCCCACTCTCCCATCCCACCTTTTCAGGGTCGCCTCAAAACCACCTGCCCCCAAGACCTTGTTTCAGGCTCTACTGTCAGGGGAATCCAAATAAAGACACTCCGCAAAGACATTTCTGTGACAGGAGACACAACCGAGCTGCATGCAGTGTTGAGAAAGGAGACATTTTGAGTGGGGGAAAATTTTAGAAGTAATCAATTCATCTGTCAATATTTGTATTTGCTATGACTTTTGCTTCTCTATGCAGCTGTCCAGAGAATTACATAATAATCTCAGATAAAGAGGACCCCTGAACCACCATTTTTCTATCTTACGGCCAGAGATACCAAGGCTGGGAGAAGAAAAGCCACTTGCAGGAGACCCACAGCTGGCAAACAGAGCAGAGCTCGGAGCCCAAATTCACATCAAAGCTCTGTCCCTCACCAGCTGCACAACCTTAGGCCGCCTCCACCTCTTTCCATCTGTATCCTTGAGTAAAGTGCGAAAGGGACAAGAGGAATAGGGTAGTCATACACATGAAATGTCACCTGGCCCACGTGAATATATTTTACTGACTGTGTGCTGTGTTCGTTCCAGACATTAATATCAATATTTTCCTCCATGTAAAATGATGTGTTTACTTCCATAATAGCACACTCTTCCCCTGTTTTGTGAATGAGAAAAGAAGGAGAAAAATATTTTGGAAATTTTAGAATCCAATATATATTTAAGGAATTAATTTTACTTCTGTGCCACCCTGAACCACACGCTTGCCTAAGCTGGGCTTTCGAGTTGTCACAAACGGTGGGATGATCATAAAGATTCCTCCTGGGCATGACACCGTGTGTCCTCACTGAATTCACAGATCCACCGAGCACTGGTCCAGCTCACAAAACTCAACAGAAAAATTAGGCCTATATCCAAGTATGAGTAACTATCTAAAGACATTGTAGTCCCTAAAACTGAGAAATTCACAAAGCCCTTCAAATCTTCTTCACATAAAATAATAGTAATAAAATTAAATTTCCAGTGGATATTCTGTCTCTGTTTTACAGCAGAGGGAAGTGAGTTCTGAGAGGTAATATGAATAATAATAATAATTAACACCAATGGCTTCTTCCAAGTGGTTGGTATGAGCAAGGCACTGTGTTAAGTGCGCAACCAAGTGAAGGATGTGCCATTTTTTAATGAGAAAACTGAGGCTCAGAGAAGTCCATGGCCCATCTCTGCACTACCTCAGCTGAGCAAAGAGAAAGATCTTACCCCAGAGGTACAGGTCCAGGCTGACAGTTTTCTTTTTCTTTTTTTTTTTCCTTTTTGTCTTCTTTTCGTGACTGGCAACAGCATCGCAACCCTCGGTGTCGCGCCCGCACCGTGCTCAACCAGTGAGCAGACCGGTCTCTATATGGGATCCGAACCCTCGGCGGGAGTGTGCCACCGGGCCGGCCCAGGCCGACAGTTTTCTAGAAGACCAGTGTTGACCTGTGCTTGACTTGGCAGAGGACAAGGGAGAGCACATCGTCACCCTTCAGGGGGATGAGCACACTGCTGGTCACATTGTAGGTGTGTCCAGGAGGGTGGACTCTGGTCTGGGGCTTGAGGAGCTCGTGGTGGTTTCTAAGGCAGGCCACAGTAACGTGGGGTGTGGAGAATCCAGAGGATGTATACGTCAGTTGGATCAAACATTTGTGCCAGGCTCAGAGCACTGAAGGGGGCCTTGAAAGTGGTATGAGTGGGCGCTCCTGCCTGCAAGGAGAGATCCCTCCTGTGAGAGGGCATGAGGTGTCCAAATTGCAGTGTGCACAAACCCTGGAGTCTCTGTGGAGAAGCCCCATCGCTTCCTCTTCCACAGGGTCTAAAGTTTATGTTTCCGATGGGAGCTAGATTCTGAAGCTGGTATCAGAGGCCAAATAATGAAACCACAGGGGACCATAGCAGTATGTAAGGAGCCACCTTCTACGGGCACTGCAAACACCCATATAGCAGATACCCACTTACAGGCTCTTCCCTAACTCATCGAGTCTCACAGCAACCCTAGGAGGCAGGAGCGGTTACTACCCCCATTTCACAGATGGAGGAAACTGAGGCCCACACAGGCTAGGTAACTTGTCCAAGGTCCGCAGCTAGTCAGTGGCAGGGCTGGGGTTCTCAGCCAGGCAGTCTGGCCCCAGAGTCTGTGCCCCTGACTACCACTCAGTCCTGCCCTCAGTCCCTGGAGGAGGAGCACCTCGCTGTTCACAGGCCAGGGCATAGGGAGGAGGTTAGAACGACAGGGAGGAGGTTGGGAGCACAGGTTTTGGGGTCCCACTCAGCCCAACTTTACATTCCCAACCCCTCCACTGAGTGAGCCTGAGCAACTTAACTCTCTAAGCCTCAGTTTCCTCTTCTGTAAAAGGGGGATGATTCTAAATTCTCAGTTAGTTAATAAATTGAGTACCTAGGGTAGGCTACGTGGCACATAGTAATCTCTCTGTAAACGGTAACTATCAGCATCATATACTCACAATTAACATCTGAGGAATTGTTATTCATCATATTTTTAATGTTAACAGAGAAAGAAAAGGCTCAGAGAGGGTTAGTGACTCTCCCAAGGGCCTCACAGCTAACAGAACCAACACTGCAACCCGGGAGTTCTGGCTCCAAGTCAAGGGCATTTTCTGTTACATCATAGCTGCTTCTACTTCTCCATGGGTGGCCCTTAGTTCATCAATGGTATTTAATATCATCTGGGAGTTCTAGCTCCAAGTCAAGGGCATTTTCTGTTACGTCATAGCTGCTTCTACTTCTCCATGGGTGGCCCTTAGTTCATCAATGGTATTTAATATCATCCTACCTTCAGCACAGCTCTGGACTAGGCACCATAGAGACTGCAGCCATCACTGCAGAGCACCTACTGTGTGGCTCCTTGTCCACATGCCAGGAGTCAGGGAAGAAATCCTCAGCAGGTCCCCGTGAGGTGGGTATAACAATTGCCATTGCACAGACTCGGAAAGGGAATTGCTGTGCCTGAGATCTCACAGATGTGTGATGTGACACTGAGACATTTGGCTCCAAAGCTCGGCCACCTCTAAACATAAGAGCCAGTCCCTGCTTCAAGGGTGTGCAGGCCTAGTCGTGGAAGAGAGGCGTAGAAGGGATAAAACATTTAAGTACTGGCCTAGAGAACTGAATGGTGCGGACAGGCATGACAGTTCAGGAAGAAATAAATCAATATCAAAAATTAAGTCATCAAGTAATTACTTTGTAATTAAGATTGAGATTTGGGAAGAAATTTGAGATAACATTAAGGTTTGTATTCTCGGGCAGGATAGAAGAGAAAAATACAGAAAAACACATTGAATTTGAGAACAGAGCCCTGCATTCTAATCCCAGCTCTGCAATTGAGACCTAAGACCTTGGTCCCTCTGCTATTTTTTCCAGCTGTTGCAGGATCAGCACGTGAGGACACCCGGTACATGGTCTATTGGTGTTAGCCTGGGAGGAACACAGGCACAGAAGTGGCAGTGTATGAGAGGTGGGGTGCTGATGAAGGGTTTATGGACTAGATTGGGGAGGGACAGCTGCAAAGGTATGTTAACACCAAATAGGAAAGGGCCTGCATTCCAGAACAGGAAGGGGCTGCCCTCTCCCCTGCAGACCATGGGGCGCCACCCACAAAACTGCACTGGCGACAGGTATAATCAGTGATGCTCTCAGGGGTGACTTTTGCAGCAATGGGCCAAATATACTGCATGCAAGTGAAGGAGGAAAGTAAGACAGAGAGGAAAAAACTCAGCATAAGTCAATGAAGAAATAATACGACTTGCTCCTGATCAGAAAGGACCACTTCTGAGTTTTCACTCAGTCCTGTATATCCTGCTGGATGAACGTTTTTCTTATCTCTCCTGGACAACGAAAAAAGGGCCCAGAGAAATTTAAAGATGAGTGGAATCATTCCCCCTGAGAATTCTTTCAGCAGCCAGATAAAAGCCAGTTGTGTCAGGGAGAGGTCAAAGCCTGTGAAGATGAGCTGTTTTTGCCAGCTGTTGTCCCATGCACGTTTCCTCAGGCCGTGGCCTGAGCTATAACACAGGGACACGGACACATGTGCCCCTGCTTCTCTCATGGAACCGCCTTCCCCACTTCAGGTGGCTCTGGAGAGCCGGCAGTCTATGCGCTGGCTTACCCTGGGCTCAGCAGGCCTGGCTGATCGTAACACCACCCCCACCCCAGAGTCCACCCCCAACACCCCATCCCCCTCCGAGCCAGTGACTTTTCCTCCCAAGCTGATCCAAGCTGGTCCAAGGGAAAGCAGCTCACCCCCTCTGGGTCGGAACCGCTGGCGAGCAGCTCTCGCTGGAGGAGAAAATCATCTGAGGACACAAAGAGCGAGATGAGGAGGAGGGAGGAGGACAGCTACGACCACCTGCACCGACCCTGGGTGAGCACCTGCGCACACGCTCTCTCCCAGCCTAGGTAGGAATGCTGGCCTCTCTTTAAAGTTAACTTCCAGAAACTTCCAACTGAACCAGTCTTCATTAATAGCCATTCTGGAAGGGATTTTGGCGCCCAGCGGTCCTTAATCTCTACCATTTCTTGTGGTTAAGTGTTAAGAGGGAGAATTTCAACATGAAGGGTGCGTGGAATTGGAAAAGGGGAGTCCACGTCCTCGGCGAGGGTGGGGCATGGAGGAGTGGAGTTTGGGGGAGACTGTGTGAGAGTTTCCTCACGAGCCTCGAGCGTCCTCTCTTCCTTCACCTTCAGAGGCTGCTGCCCTGAGTCTCTGACCCTCCCTGGCCTGCTGCCCAGAGAGGCTGGGGCCAGAGGCTGCACCCACCTTTCTCCCGTCGGGGCGTCTGAGCCCCTCAGGGTGATGTCGGCCTGGGCTGGGGGCTGCTCATCCTCACCGCCCAGCAGGCAAACTCGTTCCCATCCAGCGTGGCTTCTGCCTGCCATGTGTGCCGCAGAGAGAATGTCCCATCTGGGTTTCTGGTGACCTGGGGAACATCCACGGTCTGGATCGTGCGTTTATTCTCCATCCACGTGAGATGTAGGTGGGAGGGAAAGAAGTGGCTGGCGTGGCACGTGAGATTCACTGTGTGGTGCATGTGGACCTGGGCCCCAGAGGGCTCGGTGGTGATCTGCAGGGTGGGGATAACTAGACAGAGGAACAGAAAGTAAACTCAGGTGAAATGAGCCCCTCCCTGCACCACCCCTTCCTCCTCCCCGCCCCGTGTTTCCTCCTCCCAGGGACCGGCCTCAAGATCTCTCACTCTTTTTAAAGAAACTATTTTTTCTCGTATGCTCAATGGAAGGCCAATAGGGCTGAATGTTAATTTTCACTAAATATAGGTGGGGGTACAGGGTGTCTGGTATATTCTGTGTTTGAAATATTTCACATCAAGAAATATAATTTGAAGAATTACTAAAATACAATGCTCATGAGGACAGGGACTTTATTCTGTCCATTGCTGTATCCCTGGTACTTAGAACAGTGCCTGGGTCACAGAGGATATTCATTATTTATTGATTGAATAATAATGATTTAAAATAAAAACCGATAACAATAATATTGAACAAATCTGTTTGGAAAGGGAGGCCAGGGCAGATCATAACAGAAGATCAAGCATTCATAAGCAACTTCCTGTGTGTCAGGCACTGTTTTAGATGTTTTATAAGAAATAACTCATATAATCTTCACAGGAAACCTATGAGGTAGGTCTACATTTTATTCCCATTTTACAAGGAAACTGAGGCACAGAAAAGTTAAGTACCTTGCCCGAGATCACGCCACTTGTAAAGTGGCAGGGCTAGGATTAAAACCCAGACTATTGGCCTCTTGGAATCTGCATTTTCAGTCTCTACACTGTGTGATCAGGGAAGGCAGTGAGTTTCAGTTCCTCATTTGTGAGGTGGGCAGAACCCCTGAAAGTGGGTGCTGCCGGGAATACCCCCACCCCGTCCTCCTGCCCATCCACCTTGCAGCACTGGAGAGAGGTTCATGGTCTTTCGCAGGGGCTCTGTCAGGGCCATGTGGGTGACTTCACAGGTGATCTCAGATGAGACCTCTTGTCCATCCAGTGTCAGCCATGCCTGGCTGGTGACAGAGTAACTACCTTTGTCGTCAGTCACCAGGCGCTGAGCTGAGGCTGGATGTTCATCACTGTCCTTCAACCAGGTGACATAGATGTCCTGGGAGTTGAAGGGGCCAGCTGTGCAGTTGAAATACACCGAATTTCCTGGGTTTTCCTCTGAGATGGACCCATCGGAGAAATGAAGGGTTGTCCAGCTGTGAAGGAGAGCCATCGTGACTGCACAGAGAGCGGGAGGCACCCAATGCCAGCAGTCTGCCAGAGGCGCCCGCGCTGTGCTGTGTCTGGTGCCAGCAACAGATGATAACAAGTAAACAAGCACATATGATTATGACCGGAGCGCAGTGTCCTCAAGGAAACCCAAAGAGTGCAGTGATAGAGAACACCAGGACTTATTCCAGAAGGCTAGGAGGAGAGGAGTCTTGGAGGAGGTGATGTTCTGAGCTGCAATTGAGGAATGAATAGGAGCCAGCCACGGGAAGGGACAGAGGAAGGACATTCCAGATGGCAAGAACCACAAGTGAGAAGGACCTCGGCAGGAAGAGCTGGTGGACTTGAGAAACCAAGAGGTCTGTATCTCTTCGGCACTGTGGGCAAAGAGGTCCAGATCAAGAAGAGCCTTGTGAGGCATGGCGGCAATCTGGATTCTATTCTGAGTATCCACGGTCTGGATCGTGCATGTATTCTCCGTCCACGTGAGATGCAGGTGGGAGGGAGAGAAGTGGCTGGCGTGGCACGTGAGATTCACTGTGTGGTGCATGTGGACCTGGGCCCCAGAGGGCTCGGTGGTGATCTGCAGGGTGGGGATAACTAGACAGAGGAACAGAAAGTAAACTCAGGTGAAATGAGCCCCTCCCTGCACCACCCCTTCCTCCTCCCCGCCCCGTGTTTCCTCCTCCCAGGGACCGGCCTCAAGATCTCTCACTCTTTTTAAAGAAACTATTTTTTCTCGTATGCTCAATGGAAGGCCAATAGGGCTGAATGTTAATTTTCATTAAATATAGGTGGGGGTACAGGGTGTCTGGTATATTCTGTGTTTGAAATATTTCACATCAAGAAATATAATTTGAAGAATTACTAAAATACAATGCTCATGAGGACAGGGACTTTATTCTGTCCATTGCTGTATCCCTGGTACTTAGAACAGTGCCTGGGTCACAGAGGATATTCATTATTTATTGATTGAATAATAATGATTTAAAATAAAAACCGATAACAATAATATTGAACAAATCTGTTTGGAAAGGGAGGCCAGGGCAGATCATAACAGAAGATCAAGCATTCATAAGCAACTTCCTGTGTGTCAGGCACTGTTTTAGATGTTTTATAAGAAATAACTCATATAATCTTCACAGGAAACCTATGAGGTAGGTCTACATTTTATTCCCATTTTACAAGGAAACTGAGGCACAGAAAAGTTAAGTACCTTGCCCGAGATCACGCCACTTGTAAAGTGGCAGGGCTAGGATTAAAACCCAGACTATTGGCCTCTTGGAATCTGCATTTTCAGTCTCTACACTGTGTGATCAGGGAAGGCAGTGAGTTTCAGTTCCTCATTTGTGAGGTGGGCAGAACCCCTGAAAGTGGGTGCTGCCGGGAATACCCCCACCCCGTCCTCCTGCCCATCCACCTTGCAGCACTGGAGAGAGGTTCATGGTCTTTCGCAGGGGCTCTGTCAGGGCCATGTGGGTGACTTCACAGGTGATCTCAGATGAGACCTCTTGTCCATCCAGTGTCAGCCATGCCTTGCTGGTGATGGTGTAACTACCTTTGTCGTCAGTCACCAGGCGCTGAGCTGAGGCTGGATGTTCATCACTGTCCTTCAACCAGGTGACATAGATGTCCTGGGAGCTGAAGGGACCAGCTGCGCAGTTGAAAGACACCAAATTTCCTGGGGTTTTCCTCTGAGATGGACCCATCGGAGAGATGAAGGGTGGTCCAGCTGTGAAGGAGAGCCATCGTGACTGCACAGAGAGCGGGAGGCACCCAATGCCAGCAGTCTGCCAGAGGCGTCTGCGCTGTGCTGGGTCTGGTGCCAGCAACAGACGATAACAAGTAAACAAGCACATATGATTATGACCGGAGCACAGTGTCCTCAAGGAAACCCAAAGAGTACAGTGATAGAGAACACCAGGACTTATTCCAGAAGGCTAGGAGGAGAGGAGTCTTGGAGGAGGTGATGTTCTGAGCTGCAATTGAGGAATGAATAGGATCAAGCCACGGGAAGGGACAGAGGAAGGACATTCCAGATGGCAAGAACCACAGGTGAGAAGGACCTCGGCAGGTAGAGCTGGTGGACTTGAGAAACCAAGAGGTCTGTATCTCTTCGGCACTGTGGGAAAAGAGGTCCAGATCAAGAAGAGCCTTGTGAGGCATGGCGGCAATCTGGATTCTATTCTGAGTGTGACGGGAAGACATAAGAGACTTTAAACAGGGGCAAGGTGGTCTCGTTTACAGTTTTTGAGATAGCTGGGACTGCTGTGTGGTGGGAATGGGAGCAGGAAGACCAGCAGGGAGACTGCCTCAGGCCTCCAGGCCGAGGTGACAGTGGCCCAGACGAGGGTGATGAGAGACAGAGGGACTGGAGCTACATTTGGAAGATCCAGCCCACGGGACTTGGTGATGGGTGGGATGGGGGAGAAGGGCAGAATGAATTATGGATAAGTGACTCCCAGGTTGTTCTCTTGAACATCTGGGTGAATGGTGGCTCTATTTTTAGAGATGGGAGAACTGGAGGAGTTGGGATGGGAAGGGATGGTGAAGAGGCAAGATTTCCCTTTTGGACGTAAGTGCACGATGACCTGAGTGTGAAGTCAGGAATTGCCGCAGCAGGGGTGGCTGGCCCTCCTAATCAGGCCCCCATTAGCAGCTCACTGGGCGTCTGTCCTCTTGCTCACCTCCAGTGATGGGGAGCTCGCTCCACCCAAGGCAGCTGCATTCATCTTCATGCAGCTATGACCAGGTACTTCCTGCTTCTAACCTGGGATCTGACTCCTAGGGTTATCCCAGGAAAACCACTCCTGGGGACAGCCCTGCAGAGCTCTGGAGCAGACACCTCTTCAAGTCCTGCTCCAGAGCCCTTGCTCTGTGCCAGGTAGGGATTTGGGTGCTGGGGACACAGAGATGAGTCAGACAGGACCCCTGCCCTCCAGTAGCATCTGTTCAGGTCAGGGTGGGGTCTTGGGGTGGGCAAATAAACCAGCAGTGACCACACAGAGTGAGAGCTGGCAGAGGGCAGCTCAGGAGGCTATGGGAGCTTGTCCTCTGAGAGCACAGCTCTGGTGCCCTCTGCATCATGCCCTGGCATCACTCACCGCATGCAGCACTGCGGTTTACAAAACACTTTCAGAAGTGCATGCTCGTGTCCTTCCACATCCCCACTGTGGGAGGCTGGTGTTATTGTCCCCACTTTCCAGAAGAGGAAACAGAGACTCAGAGGTTTAGCAACTTGCTCAAGGGCACACAGCCTGTCAGTTGCTGAGGGAGGACAGCAAGCCGGTCTGTCTGACTTCATGTCCAGGGCTCATCCTTCAATGTCAGAGGCTCTGTCACTGAGGGATTGCTCTCTCCATCTTTCTCACCCTCACACCCTCCCTGAGCCAGAACTGATAGCCGCTCAGACCAGAGCTGACACCAGGGAAACTGTATGGAAGGTGGGCTACTTTGTCACCCCCGACCTCTCCCCAGCCCCTCATCCTTGTGTTACATTCTCCTCCTCTGACCCCCAAGCTCCCACCATCTCCCTTTTCCTCAAAGTCCACATTGAGGAAAAGACACAGAACAGCACCTGGTAGGCAGGAAAATGGTTCGGCCAGGTCCCCTGAGCCTCGGCCTCCTGCCTGGAACACAAGGTGGCTGGATTTGGTTATCCCTGGGGGCCTCTCTGCCTGCTCCAAGGGTTTCCATGGGCAGGACTCAGGACTCACCTGTGAGTCCCAGCAGAAGGGTGGACAGGAGGGGGCCCAGGGCCTGCCCAGATGTGACAGTCATGGTGAGAGGCTCCCAGCATCCCTGGTCCGTGTCGGGTGACACCCCCTTGATGAGACTCTGCATGAGCCCGGGAGCCATTGCCTGGTCCAGCTGTTCATCTGCCCCACCCCCAGCCAGGCCTGGGAGGGGGTTTGAGCCACAGTGAGAGAAGTGGTCAGCTCCTCAGGCCTGAGGTCTCCTGCAGGGAAGGTGACCAATGCCTTTGGCTGGGCGCTATCTCGATGCCCCATGAGCCAGTCTGGGAAGGGGCTGGGCTCCCCCTCAAGCTTTCAGCCTCAGAGCTGGCAGGAGTGGTGAGCCCCGGGGTCCCCTCTCTTAGAGGTTCCTCCACGTTGAACAAACATCACTGAGAGTCCGACCCGCCCCAAGCCAGAGATGGCTTCTGGGAAAACAGAATGGATTGACTTGGTCCCAGAAGGGTTGGTGAAATGAGTCTAGACACATACAACCAAAAACAATGAAGAAAGAGCGTAGACTCTGAAAACCAACCTCTGCCTCACCCCTTGACTAGGTTCGTACAATGCTGGACAGGTTTTTCCTGTCGCCCAGAATGGTCTACTGGGCTCCAAGTTGGGGAAAAATGAATTTGAAACACAGCTGCCAGTTTCCCTGACCTCCCTATGAAAACTGCCTCTCCTCTTTCCCCTTGCCATCCCCTTACTCTACTTTTAGCCATGACATATACCAGTATACTTCCCCCATGAACAACGATTCACCATGAAGATGCTGCCTTTTGTTTCTGCTGTAACCAGCAGCCAGCACCGTGCGGGGGCCAGGTATATTCTCAGGACTGATCACACAGCAGCCAAGCCCCACTCTTCCCCCGATCATCCCACCTGCCGTGGACTGTGCACTCAGCTAATGTGTGGGGAGAGGACTGAGAAGAGTCATCAGCCTGGGGAAAACTGTTATGAAATCTTCCTCCCCTCACAATCCCCACCTCCACCAGCCAAGCAAAGCACTCCGAGAAGATAACTCCTAGACGTCGGGTGGCTGCTGAAGGAGAGGCTGGCCCCTCTTTGTCCAGGTGTCTCCTGAGGCAACAGTGGACTCACTGATCCAATTTTATGCCTCCCTGAGCAGGAGAAAAGGGAACTGAAAAAAGACAGCAGGGCAGAGAGACAGGATGGCAAGGGAGCAGCCGGAACTTCCTCCACGCAGAGTGGCAAGAGGGTGAGATCTCGGAGGCCTCCCACTGTGGAGGGTGGCCACGCTTAGAGCACCCTGTCTGCAGCCCACTCAAAAGGGCCCAGAGCAAAAGACTGCAGCATGGATTCCAGGGCAGGAGTCGCAGGCCTGAACAAGATCACGTGTGGGAGAGACTGTGCAGTGGGCACCCCCCAGCATGCACGCATGCAGGGCCCACCTAAGGATCCACACCTGTGCCACGGGAGGCTGCGGCTTCTAGATTCCTGTGTGGGAGAGACTGTGCAGTGGGCACCCCCCCAGCATGCATGCATGCAGGGCCCACCTAAGGATCCACACCTGTGCCACGGGAGGCTGCGGCTTCTAGATTCCAGCCATAGTGAACAGAGCACTGCTGGGTAAAACGGATTCATTTTTTCTCTTCCCTCCCAGACCCCAACACACAGGAGGATAGAGGGGCCTGATGCTAGGAAGAAAGGAAGAACAAAAGAGCTTCACTCCATGCCTTCCAGATCCCCAAGTCCAGCAGGGACTTGGGGGCAGTGCTGGGCTGGGGTGACAAGAGGAGGTAGGTGCTAATCTGGACCTAACGTTGGCATTTTCAACCCGATTAGTTTGGACTGGGCCTTAAACAAGGTCTGACACAGAATAGCTATTTCATAAAGTTTGATAAAATTATTCATCCATCATCATCCATTCATTCAGCAATTATAGAGCACATTACTGCAAGTGTCCAGAAACAGTGGGCTCTGCTTAAGAGATCAGAGAGAGGCAGGAAGAAGAAATTTGACAGAGCCGAGTTGCTAGCCAAGCTCAGAGATAAATAAAACCAGTTCTGGTTGTCACCCCTGCAAAGATCAAAGGTCCAAAGAAGTGATTGCTCCAGCCATCGGACCTTGGTCCAGCTAGTCAACATCCCCAAGACTCATTTTCTTTATCTGAAAGAGACTAGCGATGGCTACCTAGTGACTGCTTGAGACTTAATGCATATAAAGTCTGAGGTTCTAAACATAAAATAGCAGCTTAATAAATGTGAGTTTCTATCATTCACACCTCCTCCACCTGGTTAACTCCTTCTATGTGCCCTTCTGCTGTTAGCTCAGCTCTGTCCATAGAAATATAGTGTGAGCTACATACAGAATTTTTTTCACCACAATTTTCATTTTTATTTATTTTTTTCAAAATGAGTTTTGAGCTTGATTTCAATCTCCTGTAACAAAGTCTGTCAAAGGAAATGAATGATAGTTACGTATTTAACAAGTTATACAATATATAAAGATTATTACACCCTAAAATTAGGTAAAGTAATGTTTGATTAAATATTTATATCAATGATGCTTTATAAACTGCTTAATAGTCTTTTTTTTTTTTTGATTCTTTAAAAAGTTCGACAAAATTTGCAAACTCTTATCTAGACTGACCAAGAAAAAAGAAAGAAGACAGAAATTACTAAAATCAAAAATACATCAGGGGCATGGTAGAGCAGCTGCTGCTTCTATTACACAGGAGTGGGCTTTGAGGAGACAGACGTCCTCTTCTTCCAGTGACTCTCCTTGTGTCACTGCAGTCGGGCATCTGGCAGGCTGCCTGCATGGTAGCTGTGGCCATTGCTGTGGTGTTGGGCCACTTTTGCAGCAGCCACAGCCGTGGCGGTGGCTGTGGTGGGCCACCCACAAGGAAGTGGTGTTTTCGCCATGCTCCTCGCCTGCTTCCCCGCGGGGGATGCTGCCCTGGCTCCTGCCTAAGGACCCTGGGCATGCTCTCCACACATAGAATTTTAGATTTTCTTATATCCACATTTTTTAAAAAAAGTAAAAAGGATAAAAAGAAAAGAAAAAAATAAGAAGAAGCAGGTGAAATGAATTTTAACTAACATAATTAAATCAATATCTAAATTTGTATTATTTCAATATGCAAATATGAAAGTATTGTGATATTTTATATTCTTTCATCTTTAGCCTTTGAGTTTTCTATGAAGTAAAATGTAGTCCTACCAAAACAATAAAGTTGTGTTTAGCAAACAAAAATTTTACAGTGCTTTAGTTTTTAAATGTTAATTTCAATTAAATTAAATTAAAAATTCAGTTGCTCAGTGGCACCAGCCACATTTGAAGTGCTCAATAGCTACATGTGGCTAATGGCTACCATATTGCACACCATGGTCTTGAGTAACATGTTTCTTCCTCAGCAAATTCTTCCCTACCCTGATGTGACACCCCCTCCCCATGGGTTCAGGTATTTCTCTTTCATAGCACTTATCACATGTGTAATCCAAATTCCCATCTCAGAACAGCTGAATAATGACTCTTTCCCTTATTAGACTGTAAGATCTGGAGAGCAGGGACCATGTCCTTGTTCACTACTGTGAGTAATTGCTGGGAGCATAGTAGGTGCTCAATGCATGTTTGTTGGATGGAGAGATGCGTACATGAATGAATGAATGGATACATGAATGGCTGGATACATGAAAGAATGAATGGACACATGGATGCATAAATAAACTANCAATGCATGTTTGTTGGATGGAGAGATGCGTACATGAATGAATGAATGGATACATGAATGGCTGGATACATGAAAGAATGAATGGACACATGGATGCATAAATAAACTAAGAGGAGGGTATGTGCTAAGGGGTAAGGGAAAGGAGGAAGCACTCCCAGTGAGAAAGCAGAGAGGCTCCTGGAGGAAGCAGGTTTGCCTTCAAGGGCTCCTGCATCTGCCCATCGGCTTCAGTCACAGCATCTGCACAGAAGGAGGAGACTGGGACACCGGCTTGGGCTGCAGGGGGTGTGGAGCTGTGGGCGCCTGCCTTGTGAGGCTGGGAGGCTCAAGGAGAAGTGGGGAGATTGGAGTCCTCTCCAGGGGGTGGCCTGAGGAGTGCCAAGGTACCCACAGCTTGGTTTCCTCTGAGTGGAGTCACACCAGTCTTCTTCCTGATTCCGGTACCAGCAGGAACTGGATCTCACCCAGTCTGTAAGCACAACCTCTAGTGGGGACCGGGGCCCCAAGAGCCTTCATCGGCCCCTGTTATGACCTACTGGGCTGAGGGACCAGAGAGAGACTGGGAGCCCCTACCTCCTCAGAAAAGGAACATTGATGGCCCCTGAAATCCAACTCCTTGCTGCGAGGACCCATGAATCTTTCACCCTCGCCCCATCCTCTCGGACAGGGCTAAGATTCAGCCCGGACATGCCGCTCACTTCACGCTGCTGCTCCCCAGGACAGTGATCAAACTTCTTGAGGGCAGGGCATGTCCTCGTCCTCAGTGCCTTGTATAGCACCTGACACTGGATAGCCTCTGAACGCGGGTTTGGTAAATGAATGCATTTCATTATGGACTTGTTCGCTGCTGCAAGAACTTTATAGAGCACTAGTTATGTGTCAGGCATCATACAAGGCACTGAGTGAGTAGGGAGCAAGACATGCCCTGCCCTCCAGGAGGCCACTTTCTAGAGGGGACAGTGGGCATAAAGGAGTAAATAAGCAACATAATTCCAGGCAGAGTTAGTTGGTATGAAGGAAAATAAAGAAGGTGGGGATAGAGAGTGTACTGGGGGTAGGGTACATGG
>NW_007730639.1:166767-186327 GCF_000696425.1 Galeopterus variegatus
GTAATGTGTGTGGGCAATGCCCTGGGCTGAGAGCAGGGCTGGGCAGGATCCAACTTACACACCAAAAACTCACACTCAGGTGGCTCTTGGAGGAGAGGAGGATGGGTTGGAAGAAGGTCAGGGAGGAAGCAAGAGGCCGCTGCAGTTGTGGATGGTTGTGGACAGCTGTGGACAGCTGAACACAGGAGTCTGGAGCTGGGGGAGAGAGGGGTGGTGCAAATGACTGAGGTGAGGAGGTTGGATTGTAATGTGTGTGGGCAATGCCCTGGGCTGAGAGCAGGGCTGGGCAGGATCCAACTTACACATCAAAAACTCACACTCAGGTGGCTCTTGGAGGAGAGGAGAATGGGTTGGAAGAGGGTCAGGGAGGAAGCAAGAAGCCGCTGCAGTTGTGGATGGTTGTGGACAGCTGTGGACAGCTGAACACAGGAGTCTGGAGCTGGGGGAGAGAGGGGTGGTGCAGATGAGGGGATAGACATTTGCAAGCGGATGCTTTCTAAAGGCACTGCATAGGATGAGACCACCTCAGGAAAGACTGGAGATGGAGGGGAAAGGGAGGGAGGGAGGAAGGAGCACTCCAGGGCTGGGATTCTGATCTGGCTCTGCCACCAACTTGCAGTGAGCTTGGGCCGTCTCTCTGGGCCTCTGATTCTACAACCAGACATGGAGGGGATTGGGCCAAGTGATCTCTAAGGACCTTTCTTCTAGAATATTCATGGGCCTGGTTTCACTTTCTGCACTCTGGGGTCCCGGCCCGAGCCACATCTGCTGAGCCTGTGGATGTCCAGCCCCTGCAGTCACACAGGGCCCCACACTCAGAGGGACACACACTTGGCTCACTGCTCTGCTGCCACTGTTTGAAACACAATAATTTTGGAACAGGGCCATGCTCATTATGTTGCCGATGCTGCCATGACGTGCCCAAGACCTTCCGCTGTGAGGTGAGGAGACAGGCGTAACACGGCGGGTGGGAGGCCCTTCAGGTCACTGGACCCCTCTGCAGCATCTCCATCCCTGTGGTCACCAGCACCACCCTCCCACCTCCTCTCCAGACTCTGAAACTCCAGAAAGACGGCCTTGGCATTCCTGCCTCCACATTTTTTCTCTCTCTTTCAGAAGCTGAACAAATAGTAGAAGGTAGATGCCAAAACCATGGGATTCTGATGTCCACCAGGGTTTCCTGAGACAGGAGCCAAGGACTGACATGCAGATCACAGCCCCACTACAGGCACAATCCTGGCAGTTCCTGGAATCTGCAGTTAAATGAGATAAAACAACATTCTGGTTGAGTTGAAGCTTGAGAACTGCTGATTTAAGCTTGTGAACCAGCTGGGCTCAGGAAGCTGGCCTGGGGGGGGGGGAAGCCAGGGAGAGGGAGACTAACCACTCAGGTCTGTCCTTCAGGTCTCAGCTCAAATGTCAGCCTGCCCTGAACCCACCATCCGGTGAGCTGAGGAGGCCCTGCTCTGAGCTCGCTCAACTCCATGACCTTAGCAGAGCACCTACCACACCTTTTCATAATTGGTTGATTGTCCTTACGACTTCTAGACTGCATGAAAGGGACTGCATCAGGTCTCCATGGTATCTTCAACACCTAGCACAAGGCTTGACACACAGAAGGTGCTCAACAAATATTTGCTCATGAATGAAAGAAGGAAGAGTTTGGATATACAGCCAAGGGTATCATTCAAGTCCTAAGAATTTGAAACTTACCTCAGGTGAGGACTGATTATTGCCTCTTGTCCCACCACTGAGGAGACCCTACAGAGGGCTGCCATCAGAATTCCCATCCCCCAGCTGGTCCTAGGGCAATGGAGGGAAAGACTGGTTGACTACTGTTAATACTTCTATGAGTTTTATAATTTTATTCATTAATTAAATTAACATATGACTATTGAGGATTTGCTTTGTTCCAGGCAATATTCAAGGTGCATGAGGGAATCTCATGTAGTTTAGGAGCTGGCTGGAACCCCAAGTGTGAGGCAGAAGTTGTTTGGGGCCTGGGGTGGGAGAGAGAATTGGATTTGGGTGGGAGGTAAGATAAGTGGTTGGAAATGAGGCTGTAGAGATGGAAAGGGTCAGATCATGAAAAACGTTCCACATCGTGTCATCCTATAAGCAGTGGCAAGTCCACGGAGATCTTCAATCTGGGAAATTTTTATTCTTAGAATTTATGATCCCCCAGTTGCAAAACTCTGTGAATCTATGTGCCAAAGTTCTCATGATTCCAAGATTACAGTCTTATGACTTTGTGACTCTTTATATTTCTTACTTGCTGTAATAGATTGATAGTAAACATGGCCACAATAGGGACTTCTGGTTTCAACTCTGACATGTAAAGAACTTGGAGGTCATTATTCTAGTCCTTCCAACAAGAAAAAGCTAAACGAGCTGAAAATACATGACTTTTCTTGAACCCAGCAGAGAACTGAGGTTGCAAGACAAATCGCCACCCGAAAATCTGGAGAGTCAGGTGCATCCAGAGAGATATGGCACCCAAGATGTGCTTACATGGAGCCATCAGTCAGTGGGAAGACTGAACTAGTGATTCTAATGAGTTGCTGAAGGCCGAGTGCAGACTGGCATGAGAGGGAGAAGCTACTGGGCACCCAGTCATGGGGAGCGGAGGGGAGGCCGCACACTTCTGCAGGTTTTTCCTCCAGGAACTTCATCAGGTTCTAAGGGGACAATCTGAGAAAGCTCCCCATGTGGCCCCGGCAGGAAGAAGCAAAGAGTAACCAGAGTGAAGCCCTGCCAGGCCTTCTCCCTAATCTCCAGAGGGAAGGACTTAGCCAGAGGGCAATTCTGAAACATCATCCCAGTTAGACAAAAGACATTGCGCCACTCCAGCCCTCTCCAGATTTCTTGCCTCACTTAAGGGGGTAAATAAGTGGGGAGAAAGGGAAGCTCTACTTTTGGGAAAAATAGGAAAATGTCAGGGCCCCTCGGATGTTCAGAACCTTGCCGAGTATTTGCTGTAAATATCCTCAGGTGTTCCTTGTTACTACTTATGTAAGTTGTGTAGGGGCACCCAGGTGTCCAGGGTTGTGGACTTAAGTATAAAAGACTAAGAGCTCTGATCCACAGTGCTTCTCAGAACTCTCAGAGAAGCCACTAGGGCAGTTGCTCCTAGATCTGAATAAAACCCATTCATTTTTCTATACCCACAGCTCCCCAAACCTTTATTTCCTATTACCTAGTTCACAGACCTGCATGTGGAGGTTTTGTAACCCAATCTGTGCAACAGACTTGAGGGGTCTGTAAGCCCTAGCTTTACACCTGCCTCTGAAGGCCACACTCCTGTACTAGGGCAGTTGCTCCTAGATCTGAATAAAACCCATTCATTTTTCTATACCCACAGCTCCCAAAACCTTTATTTCCTATTACCTAGTTTACAGACCTGCATGTGGAGGTTTTGTAACCCAATCTGTGCAACAGACTTGAGGAGTCTGTAAGCCCTAGCTTTACACCTGCCTCTGAAGGCCACACTCCTGTGGCCCACCAAAACCCCGAGACTTAATCAGTGGATTAGAGAATGCCTCCTTCCGCCACACTCTACCTCCACACCAATAAGGCTCATTATAATACTGTGAATTACAGCTGCAAGACACAGACTTTCTCCAAGGAGTGATACAAAGGAAAGCTCCAGAACCAAGAGGGGAGGAGAAAACCAGGACACTAAAGGAATTTGAACCCCCTGGTGCCTGTAGCTACAACAAGAATTAAATGGAGCCCAACTCCTAGCCAGATCATCAATTCTCACACTACTGGTCTATTTACCTCAGTATTTATTATCCTATACAAGATGTCCAGCTTTCAACAAAAATTTACAAGGCATGCCGTATTAGTTTCCCAAGGCTGCTGTAACAAATTGCCTCAAGCTCCATGGCTAAAAACAACAGAAATTTATTCTCTTATAGTTCTGGAGGCCAGAAATCCAAAATTAATAGCACTGGGCTGAAATTAAGGTGTTGGCAGGGAGGGCTGCGCTCCCTCTGAAGCCTCTAGTGGGACTTCTTTACTTCTCCCAACTTCTGGAAGCTGCTGGCATTTGTTGGCTTGTGGCCAAATCACTCCAATCTCTGCCTCCATGGTCTCATGACCTCTTCCTCTTCTGTGTGTCATATCTCCCTCTGCCTTTCTCTTATATGGGGATATGTGATTGCATTTGGGGTCCACCAGGATAATCTCCCCATCTCAAGATCCAGTATTCAGCCTACAACACATGCCAAAAGCAAGAAAAAATACAGACTGAAGAGACAAAAGAATCACCAGAAGGAGACTAAGATATAACAGAATGTTATAAATGGAATTATCAGACCGGGAATTGAAAATAACTATAATGAATATGTAAAAGGTTCTAATGGAAAAACATTCTCTAGGATACATAATTTGTTACTCTATGAAACAAATCTTATTAAATTTAGAAGTATTGAAATGATATAAGGTATCTTTTCTGATCACAATGGAGCAAAACTAGAAATCAATAACAGAAAGAAAACTGGAAAATTCAGAAATATGTGGAAATTAAACAACATACTCTTAACAACCAATGGGTCAAAGAAGAAATCGCAAGGGAATTTAGAAAATACCTTGAGACAAATAAAAATGAGAACAAGACATATTAAAACTCATGGAATGTGTTGAAAGCAGTGCTTAAAGGAAAATTTATAACTATAAATACCCACATTAAAAAGAAAAAAGATATTAAATCAGTAACTTAACTTTATACCTTGAGGAACCAGAAAAAGGCAAGCAAACTAAACCCAAAGCTAGCAGAAGGAAAGAAATAATAAAGATTAGCAATATAGAAAATAGAGAATAGAAAAATAATACAGAAAATCAATAAAATCAAAAGTTTGTTCCCCAAAAAGATTTTTTTTTAAAAAAATAGACAAACCTTTAGCTAGATTGACTAAGAGTAACAAAGAGAAGACTCAAATTACTAAAATCAGAAGTAGAGGAACATTACTGTATTAGTCCATTTTCTTTTGCTTATAAGAGAATATCTGAATCTGAGTAATTTACAAAGAAACAAAATGTATTTCTTAGAGTTTCAGAGGCTGGGAAGTCCACAGTCCAGGTACATGTAATGAGGGTTTTCTTTCGGGTGAGAACTCTCTACAGGGTCCCGCGGTAAATGTGAGCAATCACATGGTGCGAATGGCAAGAGCTCTCTCATTTGCTCTTTTTATAAAGCTGCCAGTCCACACCCATGACAACCCATTAATTCATGGATGGATTAATCCATTCATGAGGACACAGTCCCCACAATCCAATCATCTCTCAAAGGCTCCACCTTTCAAATACCATAATTGGATTTCCCACCCTCTTAACACTGTGACAATGGGGACCAAGTTTCCAATACATGAACCTTTGAGGGACACATTCAATCCACAACAATTACTATTGATTTTACAGAAATAAAAAGGATTATAAGAGAGTACTATGAACAATAGTATGCCAACGAACTGGATAACCAGGGAAAATGGGCAAATACCAAGAAATACACAAATTACCTTAAATGACTTAAGAAGTAATGGAAAATCTCAACAGACCTATAACAAGTAAAGAGACTGAATCAGTAATAATAACAATAATAAATCCTCCAAACAAAGAAAAGCATAGGACCTGATGGCTTCACTGCTGAATTTTACCAAACATTTAAAGAATAATTAACACCAACCCTTCTGAAACTATTTCAAAAAAAAAAAAAAAATAGAAGAAGAGTAAATACTTCCTAACTCACTCTATCAGGCCAGGATTACCCTGGCTCTGAAGCCAGATAAAGACAATACAAATAAAGAAAATTACAGGCCAATATCCCTTATAAATAGAAAAGTAAAGATCATCAATAAAATACTAAGATGCTAAATTCAGAAGCATATTAAAAGAATTATACACCATGACCAAATGAGATTTATCCCAGGAATTCAAGAGTGGTTCAACATGAGAAATTCAATCTGTATAATATATCACATTAATAGGACAAAGGAGGGGGAAAAAACCCATGATCATCTTAATTGATGCATAAAAGGCATTTGACAATATCCAACATCCTTCATGATAAAAACACTCAGAAAACTAGGAATAGAAGGAAACTTCCTCAGCTTGATAAAGGACATTTGTGGAAAACCTAAGGCTAACATCATACTTAATGGTAAGAGACTGAAAGCTTTTCTCCAAAGATGAGGAACAAGACGAAAATGCCTGCTTTTACCACTGCTATTCAACATTGTACTGGAAGTTCTAGGCAAAGCAATTAGACAAGAAAAAGGAAAAAAGCCAACAAAATTGGAGAAAGAGAAGTAAAACATAAAATTATCTCTATTCACAAATAACATAATCCTATATAGAGAAAATCCCCAAGAATCCACAAGGAAGCTATTTGAGCTAATAAACAAATTCAGAAAAGTTGCTGTGTACAAGATCAATAGCCAAAAATCACTTGTGTTTCTATATACCAACAATAAACAGTCTGAAAAGGAAATCATAAAAGCAATTCCATTTAAAATAGCACCTATAAATGTAACTGACTTGAGGGCATTGATTTTGTATGCTGCAACATTACTGAAATTATTAATCAGCTCTAAGAGTTTTTTGACAGTCTTTAGGTTTTACTATATATATAAGATCATGTCATCTGTGAATAGGGTCAGTTTGATTTCATCTCTTCCAATCTAGATGCTCTTTATTTCTTTCTCTTGCCTGATTGTTCTGGCTAGTACTTACAGTGCTATGTTAAATAGGAGTGGAGAAAGTGGGCATCCTTGTTTTGTTCCTGTTCTTAAGGGAAAACCCTTTAATTTTTCCCCATTCAGGATGATATTGGCGGTGGGCTTGTTGTATATGGCTTTTATTCTGTTGAGATACTTTCTTTCTAATTTGCCGAGAGTCTTTTTCATGGGAAGGGATGTTGAATTTTTATTGAATGCTTTTTTCTGCATCTATTGAGATAATCATATGTTTTTTTACTTGATTTGTTGATGTGGTGTATCACATTTATTGACTTGCATCTGACAAGGGATTAATGTCCATCTGACAAGGGATTAATTTCCAGAATATATGAAGAACTCAAACAACTACACAGGAAAAAACCAAATAACCCAATTAAAAAATAGCCAAAGGAGCTGAATAGACATTTTTCAAAAAAAAGAGATACAAATGGCCATAAGGCACTTAAAAATTGCTCAGCATCACTAGCTTTCAGAGAAATGCAAATTAAAACCACATTGAGATATCATCTCAACCCAGTTAGACTGGCAGTAATCAAAAAGACTGAGAATAACAAATGCTGATGAGGATGTAGAGAGGGGAATGCTTACCCACTGTTGGTGGGACTGTAAATAAATACAACCACTATGGAAAACAGTGTGGAAGTTTCTCAAACAACTACAGATAGATCTACCATATGATCCAGCAATCCAACTTCTAGGCATATACCCAAAGGAATGGAAATCATCATGTCGAAGGAATACCTGCACTCCCGTGTTCATCACAGCTTTATTTACAATAGCTAAGATATGGAACCAATCTAAATGTCCATCGACAGATGACTGGATAAGGAAAATTTGGTATACATACACTATGCAATACTACTCTGCCATAAAAAAGAATGAAATTCTGCCATTTGTATCAACATGGATGAGCTTGGAGAAAATTACATTGAGTGAAATAAGCCAGGTGCAGATGGAAAAATACTGCTTATCCCATTCATAAGTGGGAGCTTAGAGAGAAAGAAGGAAGGAAAGAAAGACAGTTGTGTGTTGGACTTGCAGAGGGAGAGAACATACCTAGGGTTGCAGGGGGTGGGAGAGGGAGGTTGGGGAGTAATTGGGTGGGGGTCACAGGGAATAACTGCAATTCGTGGTAATGGGCATGCTGATAGTACTGATCTGCTCATCACATCTTGAGCACAGGTGGTGACGGTCAGCTTTGTACCCTGTTAATATGTATAATCAATCAATCAATAAATAAATAAAATGTGATAACTCTGAAAAAAATAGCATCTAAAAAAATAAAATACCTGGCATTAAACTTAACCAAGGATGTGATAGACTTGTATACTGAAAACTACAAAACATTGCTGGAAGAAATTGAAGAACTAAATAAATGAAAAGAAATCCTGTGTTCATGAATAGAAAGATTTAATATTGTTAAGATGTCAATACTAACCAAAGTGATTGAAAGATTTAACACAATCCCTATCAAAATCCCAACAGTCTTTTTTACAGAATTGGAGAAGCCAATCCTTGAATTCATATGGCATTACAGGAGGCCTGGAATAGTCAAAATATTCCTGAAAAAAAAGAACACACACATAAGTGTGAGGAGGACTCACACTCATGATTTCAAAACTTACTATAAGGCTACAGTAATTAAAACAATGTGGTACTGGCGTAAGGATAGACATATAAACCAATGGAATAGGATTGAAAGTCCAGAAATAAAGCTGTACATATATGGGCACTGACTTTTGACAAGGGTTGTAAATCCAATCGATGAAGAAAGAGTTGTCTCTTCAATAGATTGTTCTGGGTCAACTGGATTTTCACATGCAAAAGAATGAAGTTGGATCCCTACTTCACACCATATACAAATTATCTCAAAATGGATCAAAGCCTATTTACAAAAGATAAAATCATAAAATTCTTAGCAAAAATCATAGGGGTAAATCTTTATGATCTTAAATTAGACAGTGGTTGCAAAAGCATGAACAACAAAAGAAAATATAAATTAAAATTTAAAAACTTTTTGTGCATCAAATGTCACTATCAAGAAAGTGAAAAAAAGTAACCTATGCAATGGGAGAAAACATTTGTAAATTACATATCTGATAGGAGTTTAATATCCAGAATTTATAAGAATTTATTTCTACAACTCAACAACAGCAAAAAATGACAAACAACCCAATTTAAAAATGGGCAAAGGACTTAAATAAACATTTCTCCAATATCATTAGTCATTAGAAAAATGAAAAATCAAGACCATAACGAGATACCAGCTCATACCTACTAGAGTGATTATAAAATAATAATAATAATAAAAAACTGGAAAATAACAAGTATTGGTATGGATGTGGAGAAATTAGAACCCTTATACACTGCTGGTGAGACTATAAAATGGTGCAGCCACTGTAAAAACAGTTTGCCAATTCCTCAGAAAGCTAAACATAGATTACCGTATGATCTAGCAATTCTACTCCTAGCTATACACCAAAGAACTGAAAACAGGGACTCAAACAAATACTTGTATTCTAGTGTTCATTCCAGCATTATTCACAATAGTCAAAAGGTGGAAACAGTCCAAGTGCCCATCAACAGATGAATGGCTGAACAAAATGTGGTATAAAAATAAAATAAAATATTATTTGGCCGTAGAAAGGAAGGAAATTCTAATACATGCTATAACAAGGATAAACCTTGAAAATATTATGCTAAGTGAAATAAGCCAGACACAAAAGGACAAAAATTGTATAATTGCACTTAACTAAAATATCTAGAACAGGAAAATTCATAGATACAGAGAGTAGATCAGAGGTTACCAGGGGTTGGGGGAAGAAGGAAATTGGGAGTTACCACTTAGTGGCTGCAGAGTTTCTGTTTGGGATGATAAAAAAAAAATTTGAAAATAAGTAGTGGTGATAGTTGCACAGCATTGTAAATAAAATTAATGCTGCTGAATTGTACACTTGAAAATTATTAAAATGGCAAATTTTATGCAATTTATATTTTACCAAAATTAGAATACCGAAATAAAAAAGAATCTGTAATAACAAGTGTTCACAAGGATGTGGAGAAAATGAAACCTTATGCTGCTAGTGGGATGTAAAAATGTGTATCTGCTTTGGTAAACAGTCTGGCAGTTCCCCAAAATGTTAAATGTTCATATACCCCAAAGAACTGAAAACAGGGACTCAAACATATGACTCAGCAATTCCACTCTTAGGTATATACCTAAGGGACTTGAAAACACATATTCACACAAAAACTCATACACCAGGTTGGCCAGTTAGCTCACTCATTAGAGCATGATGCTGATAACACCAATGTCAAGGGTTCGGATCCCTGCACCTGCCAGCCACCAAAAATACAAAACAAAACAAAACTCATACACCAGTGTTCATAGTAGCCTTATTTGACACAGCCAAAAGATGGAAACAACCTAAGTATCTATCAACTGATAAACAAAATGGAATGATGCAATGAAATATTGCATCATACAACAGAATATTATCCAGCTATAAAAAGGAATGAAGTAGCGATACATGCTACAACATGAATAAACTTTGAAAACATGCTAAGTGAAAGAAGGCAGACAATGTAGAATCACATTGTGATGCAATGAAATATTGCATCATACAACAGAATATTATCCAGCTATAAAAAGGAATGAAGTAGTGATACATGCTACAACATGAATAAACTTTGAAAACATGCTAAGTGAAAGAAGGCAGACAATGTAGAATCACATTGTATAATTCCATTTATATGAAATGTTCAGAACAGGCAAATCTGTAGATTGATGGTTGCCAGGGATGGGGGAGAGGAAATGGAAGTGACTCCTAATAGGTATGGGGATTCTTCTTGGGGTGATTAAAGAATTCTTGAATTAGGGGCTGGCCCGGTGGTGCACTTGGTAGAGTGCGCCGCTTGGGAGCGCAGCGGCACTCCCGCCGAGAGTTCGGATCCCATGTGGAGACCGGTTCCTGCTCACTGGTTGAGCGTGGTGCCGGCGCAACACCGAGGGTTGTGATCCTGTTGCCGGTCGCGGTACAGGCGTGGCACTGAGGGTTGCGATCCCATTACTGGTCATGAAAAAAAAAAAAGACAAAAAGGCCGGTGGTGCACTTGGTAGAGTGCGCCGCTTGGGAGCGCAGCGGCACTCCCGCCGAGAGTTCAGATCCCATGTGGAGACCGGTTCCTGCTCACTGGTTGAGCGTGGTGCCGGCGCAACACCGAGGGTTGTGATCCTGTTGCCGGTTGCGGTACGGGCGTGGCACTGAGGGTTGCGATCCCATTACTGGTCATGAAAAAAAAAAAAGACAAAAAGGAAAAAAAAAAGAATTCTTGAATTAGTGGTGATAATTGCACATCTTTGTGAATACACTAATAAGCACAGAATTGCACCCTTTTAAAAGGTGAATTTTATGGTATGTGAAGCATATTTCAATTTTTTTAAAGTAAAGGGATAGAGGAAGATACACTTTGCTAACACTAATACAAAAGAATGCTAGAGTAGCTATATTTGTTTTAGAGGAAGCAGACTTTAGAATAAGAAAGATTATCAGGGATAAAGAGGGACATTAGATAATGATAAAGGGGTCAGTTCTCCCAGATAACAATCTTAAGCTCCTAACAACAGAGTGTCAAAACTCATGAGATAAACAGACAGAATTGAAAAGATAAATAGACAAACCTACTATTACAATTGGAGACTTCAATACCCATCTGTCAGTAATTAATAGATTAATCAGGCAGAAAATCAGTAAGTATATAGATGACCTGAACAGCACTATCAATGAACTTGATCTAATTAATATTTATAGAACATTTCATCCAATAACAGCAGAATGCACATTCTTCTCAAACACACATGGAATATTCACCAAGACAGACCCCATTCTGGACCATAACATACACCTTAACAAATTTAAAAGAATAGAAATTATACAAATTATGTCCTCAGACGACAAAGGAATTAAACTAGAAATGAATAACAGAAAATAGCTGAATATATTTGGAAATTAAACAATATACTTCTAACTAAACCATGGGTCAAAAAAGAAGTCTCAAGAGAAATTAGAAAATATGCTGAACTAAAAGAAAATACAAATTATCAAATTTTGTCGGATTTAATTAATGCATTGCTTAGGAGGACATTATAATAGCGTTAAATTCATATGTTAGAAAAGAAGAAAGTTTTTAAATCAATAGCCTAAATTTTCACCTTAGGAAATTAGAGAAAGAACAAAAAAATAAATTTAGGACAATACAAGGAAGAAAATAATAAAAATTAGAGCAGAAATCAATAAAATTGAAAACAGGAGAACAGCAGGAAAAACCAATGAAAGCAAAAGCTGGTTCTTTGTAAGGATTAATAAAATTGGTAAGCCTCTAGCAAGGCTAACTGAGAAAAAAAAGAAAGTAGACCAAAATTACTGGCATTAAGAACAAAAAAGTGGTCATTCCTTCTGTTCCCACAGACACTAAAAGGATAACAAGGATATACTACGGACAACTATATTCTCATAAATTTGATAATTTAGATAAAATAAGCCAATTGCTTGAAAGACACAAACTACCAAAACTCACTTAAGGAGAATCAGATAACCTGAATTGCCCTATGTCTATGAAACAAACTCAATTAGTAGTTAAAAATTTCCCATAGAAGGACACACCAGAACCAGATGGTTTCATTGGTGAATTCTACCAAACATTTAAGGAAGAAATAATATCATTTCTATGTAATCTCTTCTAGAAAATAAAAGAAAAGGAAACACTTTCCAACTCATTTTGTGAGGCTAGAACTATTCTAATACCAAAATCAGATAAACACATTAAAAGAAAAGAAAACTACAAATATCTCTCATAAACACAACTGCAAAAATTCTTAATAAGATAGTAGCTAATTGAACCTAGCAATATATAAAAAGGATAATAATACATTGCAATTAAATGGAGTTCATTCCAGAAAAAGAAGGCTGGCTCAACATTCATAAATCAATCAATGTAATTTATCATATTAAGAGACCAAATACTAAAAAGCATATGATCATATCAATATATACAGAAAAACCGTTTGACAAAGTTCAATGCCCATTTAAGATAAAAACTCTAAAAACACTTCTTAAGAAGGGAAAATTAGGGGAAAAATACTTAGAAAGGAAATGCCTTAACTTAATAAAACATATGTTAAAAAAAAATACAGGGAGCATCATATTTAATGTGAAAGAGTGAATGTTTTCAGCATAAAACCAGGTAAAAGTCAAAGACACCTTCTGATAACATTTCTCTTCACTAAAATACTGAAAGTCCCAGCTAGTGCAAGGAAATGAAGTAAAATTACACAGTTTGGAAAGGAAGAAACAAAATTGTCTTTATTCATGAATGACATGATTGTCTACACAGGAAATCCCAAAGAATCTACAAAACAAAAAATTTCTGAAACAAATAAGTGAGTTTAACAAGGTCAATGTACAAAAGTTATTTACTTTCCTATATGCCAGCAATGAATAATTAGAATTTTAAATTTAATAAACAATATATTTTACAATAGCATCCCCCCCAGATGAAGTACTTAGGTAGAAATCTAACAAAATACGTAGAGAATCTGTATGCAGACAACTACAAAACACTGATAAAAGAAATCAAATTTCTAAATCATGGAGAAAGTGACAACCATGAAATGGGATAAAATATGTGCGAACCATACATCTGATAAGGGGTTAGTATCCAAAATATATAAGGAACTCAAAGAATTCAACAGCAAGAAAACAAATAGCTGATTTAATAAAGGGCAAAGAACTCGAATAGACATTTCTCGAAAGAAGACATATGAATGGCCAACAGGTGTATGAAACAACATTCAGCATCACTAATCAGGGAAATGCAAATTAAAACCACAGTATCACCTCCCACCTGTTAGAATGGCTATTATCAAAAAGACAAAAGAAAACAAGTGCTGGAGAGGATGAGGAGAAAAGGTAACGCTTGTACACTGTTGGCAGAATGTAGATTAGTTCAGCTATTATGAAAAACAGTACGGAGTTTNCGATACATGCTACAACATGAATAAACTTTGAAAACATGCTAAGTGAAAGAAGGCAGACAATGTAGAATCACATTGTGTAATTCCATTTATATGAAATGTTCAGAACAGGCAAATCTGTAGATTGATGGTTGCCAGGGATGGGGGAGAGGAAATGGAAGTGACTCCTAATAGGTATGGGGATTCTTCTTGGGGTGATTAAAGAATTCTTGAATTAGGGGCTGGCCCGGTGGTGCACTTGGTAGAGTGCGCCGCTTGGGAGCGCAGCGGCACTCCCGCCGAGAGTTCAGATCCCATGTGGAGACCGGTTCCTGCTCACTGGTTGAGCGTGGTGCCGGCGCAACACCGAGGGTTGTGATCCTGTTGCCGGTTGCGGTACGGGCGTGGCACTGAGGGTTGCGATCCCATTACTGGTCATGAAAAAAAAAAAAGACAAAAAGAAAAAAAAAAAGAATTCTTGAATTAGTGGTGATAATTGCACATCTTTGTGAATACACTAATAAGCACAGAATTGCACCCTTTTAAAAGGTGAATTTTATGGTATGTGAAGCATATTTCAATTTTTTTAAAGTAAAGGGATAGAGGAAGATACACTTTGCTAACACTAATACAAAAGAATGCTAGAGTAGCTATATTTGTTTTAGAGGAAGCAGACTTTAGAATAAGAAAGATTATCAGGGATAAAGAGGGACATTAGATAATGATAAAGGGGTCAGTTCTCCCAGATAACAATCTTAAGCTCCTAACAACAGAGTGTCAAAACTCATGAGATAAACAGACAGAATTGAAAAGATAAATAGACAAACCTACTATTACAATTGGAGACTTCAATACCCATCTGTCAGTAATTAATAGATTAATCAGGCAGAAAATCAGTAAGTATATAGATGACCTGAACAGCACTATCAATGAACTTGATCTAATTAATATTTATAGAACATTTCATCCAATAACAGCAGAATGCACATTCTTCTCAAACACACATGGAATATTCACCAAGACAGACCCCATTCTGGACCATAACATACACCTTAACAAATTTAAAAGAATAGAAATTATACAAATTATGTCCTCAGACGACAAAGGAATTAAACTAGAAATGAATAACAGAAAATAGCTGAATATATTTGGAAATTAAACAATATACTTCTAACTAAACCATGGGTCAAAAAAGAAGTCTCAAGAGAAATTAGAAAATATGCTGAACTAAAAGAAAATACAAATTATCAAATTTTGTCGGATTTAATTAATGCATTGCTTAGGAGGACATTATAATAGCGTTAAATTCATATGTTAGAAAAGAAGAAAGTTTTTAAATCAATAGCCTAAATTTTCACCTTAGGAAATTAGAGAAAGAACAAAAAAATAAATTTAGGACAATACAAGGAAGAAAATAATAAAAATTAGAGCAGAAATCAATAAAATTGAAAACAGGAGAACAGCAGGAAAAACCAATGAAAGCAAAAGCTGGTTCTTTGTAAGGATTAATAAAATTGGTAAGCCTCTAGCAAGGCTAACTGAGAAAAAAAAGAAAGTAGACCAAAATTACTGGCATTAAGAACAAAAAAGTGGTCATTCCTTCTGTTCCCACAGACACTAAAAGGATAACAAGGATATACTACGGACAACTATATTCTCATAAATTTGATAATTTAGATAAAATAAGCCAATTGCTTGAAAGACACAAACTACCAAAACTCACTTAAGGAGAATCAGATAACCTGAATTGCCCTATGTCTATGAAACAAACTCAATTAGTAGTTAAAAATTTCCCATAGAAGGACACACCAGAACCAGATGGTTTCATTGGTGAATTCTACCAAACATTTAAGGAAGAAATAATATCATTTCTATGTAATCTCTTCTAGAAAATAAAAGAAAAGGAAACACTTTCCAACTCATTTTGTGAGGCTAGAACTATTCTAATACCAAAATCAGATAAACACATTAAAAGAAAAGAAAACTACAAATATCTCTCATAAACACAACTGCAAAAATTCTTAATAAGATAGTAGCTAATTGAACCTAGCAATATATAAAAAGGATAATAATACATTGCAATTAAATGGAGTTCATTCCAGAAAAAGAAGGCTGGCTCAACATTCATAAATCAATCAATGTAATTTATCATATTAAGAGACCAAATACTAAAAAGCATATGATCATATCAATATATACAGAAAAACCGTTTGACAAAGTTCAATGCCCATTTAAGATAAAAACTCTAAAAACACTTCTTAAGAAGGGAAAATTAGGGGAAAAATACTTAGAAAGGAAATGCCTTAACTTAATAAAACATATGTTAAAAAAAAATACAGGGAGCATCATATTTAATGTGAAAGAGTGAATGTTTTCAGCATAAAACCAGGTAAAAGTCAAGGACACCTTCTGATAACATTTCTCTTCACTAAAATACTGAAAGTCCCAGCTAGTGCAAGGAAATGAAGTAAAATTACACAGTTTGGAAAGGAAGAAACAAAATTGTCTTTATTCATGAATGACATGATTGTCTACACAGGAAATCCCAAAGAATCTACAAAACAAAAAATTTCTGAAACAAATAAGTGAGTTTAACAAGGTCAATGTACAAAAGTTATTTACTTTCCTATATGCCAGCAATGAATAATTAGAATTTTAAATTTAATAAACAATATATTTTACAATAGCATTCCCCCCAGATGAAGTACTTAGGTAGAAATCTAACAAAATATGTAGAGAATCTGTATGCAGACAACTACAAAACACCGATGAAAGAAATCAAATTTCTAAATCATGGAGAAAGTGACAACCATGAAATGGGATAAAATATGTGCAAACCATACATCTGATAAGGGGTTAATATCCGAAATATATAAAGAACTCAAATAACTCAACAGCAAGAAAACAAATAGCTGATTTAATAAAGGGCAAAGAACTCGAATAGACATTTCTCTAAAGAAGACATATGAATGGCCAACAGGTGTATGAAACAACATTCAGCATCACTAATCAGGGAAATGCAAATTAAAACCACAGTGTCACCTCCCACCTGTTAGAATGGCTATTATCAAAAGGACAAAAGAAAACAAGTGCTGGAGAGGATGAGGAGAAAAGGTAACCCTTGTACACTGTTGGCAGAATGTAGATTAGTTCAGCTATTATGAAAAACAGTACGGAGTTTCCTCAAAAAACTAAAACTAGAATTACCACATGATCCAGCAATACTACTACTGGCTATACATCCAAAGGAAATGAAACCAGTATATTGAAAAGATATCTGCACTCCCATGTTTTTTTGTTTTTGTTGTTGTTGTTTTTGTCTTTTTCGTGACCGGTAAGGGGATCGCAACCCTTGGCTTGGTGTCGCCCGCACCGCGCTCAGCCAGTGAGCGCACCAGCCAGTCCTATATAGGATCCGAACCTGTGGTGGAAGTGCCGCTGCGCTCCCAGCGCTGCACTCTCCAGAGTGCGCCATGGGGCCGGTCCTGCACTCCCATGTTTACTTCAGCATTATTCACAATAACCAAGGTATGGAATAAACCTGTGTCCAGCAATGGATGGATAAAGAAAATGGGATATATATGTAAAATGGAATACTATCTCAGCCTTAAAAAAGAAGAAAATCCTGTCACTTGCAGTAACATGGATGCATCTGGAGGACACTATGCTAAGTGAAATAAGGCAGGTAACAGAAAGACGAAGGCTGCATGATCTCACTTATATGAAGAATCTAAAAAAACTGAACTCACAGAAGCATAGAGTAGAATGGTGGTTACCAGAGGCTGTGGCTGGGGTGGGGTGGTGGTGGGAGGGGATTAGGAGGGAAAAGAAAAAAATAAATAATGGAGGGATATTTTGTGTTCATGGATTGAAAGTCTTAATATAGTTAAGATATCGATTCTTCCCAATTTGATACACAGACTTGGTGCAATCCCAATAAAAATCCCAACATGATTTTTGGTAGATATTGATAAACTAATTCTAAAGTGTACATGGAAAGGCAAAGGTACAAAATAACCAACAAATTCTGAAAAAGAACAAAGTTGGAGGTCCCATACTGCCTGATTTCAAGACTTATTATAAAGCAGTAATCAAGACAGTGTGGTCCAAAGAACAGATGCTTAGATCAATGGAACGGAAGAGAGAGCCTGAAATATAATGACACAAATACAACGGTACTTCAAAAAGTTCATAGAAAGGTTCATATTATTTTTCAATTCTATTTTTCCATGAATTTTTTGAAGTACCCTCGTACAGTCAACTAATTTTTGACAAAGATGCTGGAACAATTAGAGATTTAAATGCAAAAAGAAAAAAGATCCTTGACATAGACCTTATACCTTACATGAAAATTAGCTAAAATGAATTAAAAATAGATCATAGACCTAATGTAAAACACAAAACAATAAAACTTCTAGAAGAAAATATAGGAGAAAAATCTACTAGGGTTTGGGTTTAGTGATGGATGAGTTGTTTTAAACAATACCAAAAACACAATTCATGTAAGAAAAAATTGGTGGTTGGACAAGACACAGGATAGAAGTAAATATTTTCAAATCACATAACTGATAAAAGATTGTATAGTCAAGGTTCTCCAGGGAAACAGAACTTTAGTTCCAAAAGCCTAAGTGGCAGAGGGCAGGAGGAATGCCAGCTGGTGTAAGTCTGAGAGTCCAAAGACCCAAGAACCAGAAGCTTAGATATCAGAGAGCAGGAGAAAATAGATGTCCCAGCTCAAGAAAAGAGAGAGAGTTTGTCCTTCCTCTGACCTTCTGTTCTATTTGGACCCTCAGTGGATCGGATTATGCTCACCCACATTGGTGAGGGCAATNTCCCATGTTTTTTTGTTTTTGTTGTTGTTGTTTTTGTCTTTTTCGTGACCGGTAAGGGGATTCGCAACCCTTGGCTTGGTGTCGCCTGCACCGCGCTCAGCCAGTGAGCACACCAGCCAGTCCTATATAGGATCCGAACCCGTGGTGGAAGCGCCGCTGCACTCCCAGCGCCGCACTCTCCAGAGTGCGCCACGGGGCCGGCCCTGCACTCCCATGTTTACTTCAGCATTATTCACAATAACCAAGATATGGAATCAACCTGTGTCCAGCAATGGATGGATAAAGAAAATGGGATATATATGTAAAATGGAATACTATCTCAGCCTTAAAAAAGAAGAAAATCCTGTCACTTGCAGTAACATGGATGCATCTGGAGGACACTATGCTAAGTGAAATAAGGCAGGTAACAGAAAGACGAAGGCTGCATGATCTCACTTATATGAAGAATCTAAAAAAACTGAACTCACAGAAGCATAGAGTAGAATGGTGGTTACCAGAGGCTGTGGCTGGGGTGGGGTGGTGGTGGGAGGGGATTAGGAGGGAAAAGAAAAAAATAAATAATGGAGGGATATTTTGTGTTCATGGATTGAAAGTCTTAATATAGTTAAGATATCGATTCTTCCCAATTTGATACACAGACTTGGTGCAATCCCAATAAAAATCCCAACATGATTTTTGGTAGATATTGATAAACTAATTCTAAAGTGTACATGGAAAGGCAAAGGTACAAAATAACCAACAAATTCTGAAAAAGAACAAAGTTGGAGGTCCCATACTGCCTGATTTCAAGACTTATTATAAAGCAGTAATCAAGACAGTGTGGTCCAAAGAACAGATGCTTAGATCAATGGAACGGAAGAGAGAGCCTGAAATATAATGACACAAATACAACGGTACTTCAAAAAGTTCATAGAAAGGTTCATATTATTTTTCAATTCTATTTTTCCATGAATTTTTTGAAGTACCCTCGTACAGTCAA
>NW_007730640.1:0-475 GCF_000696425.1 Galeopterus variegatus
TCATGAAAAGGAAGGAAAATCTGAGAAATGTCACAGCCAAGAAGAGTCTAAGAAAATATAAAGACTAAATACCATGTAATATCCTGGATAGGATCCTGGGACAGAAAAAGGACATTAGGAAAAAAGTAAGGGAACTGGAACAAAGTATGGGCTTTAGTTAATAATAACATATCAATACTGACCCTTTTTTTTTTTTCCTTTTTGTCTTTTTTCCTGACCGGCAACTGATCGCAACCCTCAGTGTCGCGCCCGTACCGGACCGGACCGGCAACGGGATCGCAACCTTCGGTGTTGCACCTGCACCTCGCTCAGCCAGTGAGCGGGAACCGATCTGTATGTGGGATCCGAACCCTCGGCGGGAGCACCACCGCGCTCCCAAGCAGTGCACTGTAGCAGTGCGCCACCGGGCCGGCCCAATACTGACCCTTTAATGGTGACAAATATACCATAGTAATGTAAAATGCTAACAATAGGG
>NW_007730640.1:969-2644 GCF_000696425.1 Galeopterus variegatus
TGTCAGCACCACGCTCTCCCAAGTGAGCTAACCAGCCATCCCTATATAGAGATCCAAACCCGTGGCCTTGGTGTTATCAGCACTGCACTCTCCCAAGAGAGCCACGGGCAGGCCCACAAATTGTACACTTTAAACATAGGCAGTTTATTGTTTGTGTATCATACATCAATAAAGCTAAAAAAAATTCCACTCCAAATTTTAATGACAGAGCAAGTAAACACAGGAGGGCCCAAAGTCAATTGCTTATGAAAACACTTTAACCTCAGACTTCTTCTTCAAAGGAAAACAAAACAAAACAAAACCCTTAAAATCTGTATTAGTCTGCTCTGCTAGGGCTGTAATAGCAAAATACCACAGACTGAGTGACTTAACAGAAGTTTATTTTCTCATAGTTCTGGAGCCTAGAAGTCCATAATCAAGGTGCCAGCAAATTCAGTTTCTGGTGAGACCGCTCTGGCTGGTTTTGTTGACGGCCACCTTCCCCCTGTGCTCTCATGTAGCCTTTCAACTATGTCGAAAGAGATCTCTGGTCCCTTTTTTCTTCTTATAAGGACACCAGTCCTATCAGATTAGGGCTCCATGCAAAAAACCTCATTTAACCTTAATTGCCCGCTTAAATGCCCTATCTCAAAATTTAGTCACATTGGGGGTTAGGGCTTCAACATATGAATCTGGAAAGAACTTAATTCAGTCCACAACATCCCATTCTGTTGGTCCCCCAAAATTTATGTCATTCTCACATGCAAAACACATTCGCCCCATCCCACCAGCCCCAAGAGTCTTAGCCCATTCCGGCATCAACTCTAAAGTCCAAAGAAAAGCCCAGGACCAGATGGGTTCACTGCAGAGTTCTACCAAACGTTCAAAGAGGAATTGATACCAATTCTCTGCAAACTATTTCAAAAGATTGAAACAGAGACCATTCTCCCAAACTCATTCTATAAGGAAAAACATCACCCCATACCAGAACCAAAGACACATCAAAAATAGAAAACTATAGGCTAATATCCTTGATGACTATAAATGCAAAAATCCTCAATAAAATACTAGCTAAGAAAATACGGCAACACACACACACAATTATACACCATGACCAAGTGGGATTCATCCCAGGGATGCAAGTTTGGTTCAACACATACAAATCAATAAATGTGATATACCACATCAATAAAAGCAAAGGCAAAAACCATATGATCATCTCTATAGGTGCTGAAAAAGTATTTGACAAAATTCAACATTTGTTCATGATAAAGACTCTCTACAAGTTAGGTATAGATGGAAAGTATCTCAACACAATTAAAGCCATATATGATAAGCCCACTGCCAATATTATCCTGAACAGGGAAAAGCTGAAAGCTTTTCCCTTAAGAACAGGACTAGACAAGGATGCCCACTCTCACCAGTCCTATTCAACAGAGTGCTGGAAGTACTAGCCAGAGCAATCAGAGAAGAGAAGGAAATAAAGGGCATCCAGATTGGACCAGACAAAGGGAAACTGTCCCTGTTTGCAGATCATATGATCCTATCATATGATCCAATCATATGAGCCTAAAGCCTCTACAAAGAAACTCTTAGAGTTGATATAGGATTTCAGCAAAGTTGCAGGATACAATATCAACACACAAAAATCAGTAGTATTTCTATACTCCAACAGTGAACATGCAGAAAAAGAAAT
>NW_007730640.1:3446-4690 GCF_000696425.1 Galeopterus variegatus
AGGGTTGCGATCCCGTTACCGGTCAGTAAAAAAAGACAAAAAGGAAAAAAAAAATCAGTAGTATTTCTATACTCCAACAGTGAACATGCAGAAAAAGAAATCAAGAAAGCTAGCCCATTTACAATAGCCTCCAAAAAAATAAAATACTTAGTAATAAAGTTAACCAAGGATATGAAAAATCTCTACAAAGAGAACAAAAACCACTGTTGAGAGAAATTAAAGAGGACACAAAAAGATGGAAAGATTTCCTATGCCCTTGGATCAGAAGAATTAACATTGTGAAAATATCCATATTACCCAAAATGATTTACAGATTCAATGCAATCCCCATCAAAATTCCAATGACATTTTTCTAAGAAATGGAAAAAATGATCCAGACCTTTATATGGAATAACAAAAGACCACACATAGCCAAAGTAATGCTGAGCAAAAATAAATAAATAAATAAAGCTGGAGGCATAACACTACCTGACTTTCAACTATACTACAAAGCTATAAGAACCAAAACAGCATGGTACTGGCATAAAAACAGGCGCACAGAATAGAGAACCCAGAAACTAATCCATACACATACAGCCATCTGATCTTTGACAAAGGCACCAAGTCTACACACTGGGGAAGAGACTGCCTCTTCAGCAAATGGTGCTAGGAAAACTGGATATTCATATGTAGGAGAATGAAACTAGACCCGTACCTCTCACCATATACCAAAATCAACTCAAAATGGATTAAAGAATTAAATATACATCCTGAAACAATAAAACTCCTTAAAGAAAATGTAGGGGAAACACTCCAGGAAATAGGAGTGGGTACAGACTTCATGAATATGACCCCAAAGGCACAGGCAACCAAAGGAAAAATAAACAAATGGGATTATATCAAACTAGAAAGCTTCTGCAGAGCAAAAGAGACAATCAACAGAGTGAAAAGACAACCATCAGAGTTGGAGAAAATATTTGCAAAATATACATTTGACAAGGAATTAATATCTAGAATACACAAGGAACTCAAACAACTTTACAGCAAAAAACCAAACAACCCAATTAAAAAAATGGGCAAAGGAGCTGAATACGCATTTCTCAAAGGAAGATAATACGAATGCCCAACAGTCATATGAAAACATGCTCAACATCACTCAGCATGTGGGAAATGTAAATCAAAACCACTTTGAGGGCCGGCCCGATGGCGCACTGCTACAGTGCGCCGCTTGGGAGCATGGCGGCGCTCCCGCCGAGGGTTCGGAT
>NW_007730640.1:5166-16176 GCF_000696425.1 Galeopterus variegatus
GGACTGCAAAATGGTGCAGCCTTTATGGAAAATGGTATGGAGGTTCCTCAAACAATTGCAGATAGATCTACCATATGACCCAGCTATCCCACTGCTGGGAATATACCCAGAGGATTGGAAATCATCAAGTAGAAGGTATACCCGTTCTCCAATGTTCATTGTAGCACTCTTTACAATAGCTAAGAGTTGGAACCAGCCCAAATGTCCATCATCAGATGAGTGGATATGGAAATTGTGGTATATCTACACAGTGGGATACTACTATTCACAACAACATGTATGGACTTAGAGAAAATTGTGTTAAGTGAAACAAGTCAGGCTCAGAAAGAGAAATACCACATGTTCTCACTTATTTGTGGGAGCTAAAAATAAATAAATAAATAAATATACAAACAAATAAAGGGTTGGGGGGAAGGAGACACAACAATCACAACAATTCCTTGAACTTAAGACAAGTGAACAGATATGATGTAGTGGGGTGGGGGAGAGAGTAGGTGGGAAAGAGGAACAGGTAAAGGGTCCTGAAAATCACCTACAATGTATATGGAGAAGTTAAAATAAAATTTAAAAAAAAAAAAGTCCAAAGTCTCATCTAAGTATCATCTAAGTAAGTAAGACTCAAAGTATGATTCAACTTGAGGCAAAATTCCTCTCTAACTGTGAAGCTGTGAAACCATATAAGTTATATGCTTCCAAAGTACAATGTTGGGACAGGCAAAGGATAGACACTCCCATTCCAAAAGAGAGAAGCTGGAAAGGAAAAAGGAGTGGCAGGCTCCCAAGCAAGTCCAAAACCTAGCAAGGCAAATTCCATTAGATCTTAAGGCTCAAGAATAATCCTCTTTGGTTGGATGCTTTACTCCAGGCCCACTGGGGCAGCAGCATCACCATGTTCCTGGATGGTGTCCCTGCTCCCGAGGCACTCATAGTCAAACTTATTTCATCTATACCCCCGTCCACTTGTTTCTCCCATATTACTTTGAAGCCTATCCCAGATATCATATCATTTCATCCGTTAATTTTTAAATATCTATCTCAAAAAGGTGTAAGGAGTCCTCTTTTATATATAACTACAGTATCAGTTTCACACGTAAGAAGCAATAATACTGAAACAGAAGGTTCTCAGTTTCCAGGAGTTTGGGTTTCAGGAAACGTCTCTGGGTTTCAAGGTACTTCCCAAGGTCTCTGACCCCTCCTCTAGGCTCTCCCCTAGAGGAGAGTTACTGTTGCTGATTGGACCCATTTTGGGCACCAACACAGGAAAATTGAGACCACAAGGGGCTGGCTTAGACAAATCCAGTGCCTGGGCATGCTCAGTAGAGAGGGGTTATAGAACCCTAATAGTCGCACATGCTCTCAGTAAAGTGGGACTTATCCTTTGAATGACCTTCCACTGGAGGCGCCAAAGTGCACAGAATATCCTTGAATATGTTCAGTGCATGTGATAGAATTTGACCAATGAACATGCCCTGTAATGAGACCAACTGAGCATGTACAAGACTTTGTTACATGACTGGGATCCTTAGTTGAATATTCATGAGATAACATGAATATGTATTAGATTGCAAAACTGTAAAAGTGGAAGCCTGGCAGAGGGTAGGGTTGTTGCTCAATTTCCTGGGACCAAACTGCACTTCCCTGGCTGAGGTGTGTATGCTTTCTTCTGTATCAAACTTACTTTCAGCAAGCGGCTGCTCACTCTCACGAGCCAGCCTGTACTTTCTGCTAAACTTTATGTATTTCTCACTTTTGTATTAAACTTGGTGCGGGCCCTGCTCAGTCCTTGGAGTTGGGCCACACTCTCTCTGTGAAGTCTGTATCTCTTTTTCATTACATTAAACCCATTCTCACTTTCTACTGACTCTGCTCTTGAATTCTTTCCTGTGACAGAGTCAAGAACCTGATAAATGGACAGTGTAGGTTGAGGCTGATTCACAGGCCTCGCGGACCCTCTCGTCTGGCATCATTATCATCAAATATCTAGTAAATATCCAGAATTTCAATTGTCTCATAAATGTGTTTAATGTTTTCTTTTTCCTACAGCTTGTTTGAACTGGGATCCAAATAAAATTCACATGTTGCAATTGGTTGATATGTCTTTAAAATCTCTATTAATTTGTAGGTTTTCCTTCTATTTTTTTCTTACATTTCGTTTGTTTAAAAAAACCCCAGGTTGTTTGTCTTATAGTTTCTCAAGTCTGCATTGTGCTGATTGTATCCTATGGGTGTCATCTAACAAGTTGCTCTGTCCTCTGTATTGATAGTTAGATCCATAAACTTGATCAGATTCAGGCTAGATATTTTTGGCAAGATTACTTGATAGATGATTGTGCGTGCTTCTATCAGGAGGCACATAATGTCTGGCTGTCTGTTTTTGTGATGCTCATAGCCTATTATACCCAGTGTCTACATCCTAAATTGTCATATTCAAAATCTACTATTCTTTCTTTGTTTAATAGCTGGAATATTTCTATAAAAACAAAATCCTCATCTACTATTGTTTTACCTTGTGGTATGGTTAGTAAAGAGAAAACAGGATAAATGCTCCATTCTTTCCTTTTATTTACCAGTTTTCAAAATAATGGCTTGGTTTGCCAGCATCCTCTACTGGATGATCAATTAGATTTATTTTTGTTGTTCATGCTATTTTAATATTATTATACACTCATGCATTTAAACATCTTTGATGAGCTTTAATCCACTGTAGTCATCATCCTCAGTGATGCTCAAATCGTCATATCTTTAGCCAGTTGGAACCTTCTGGTTTGCTTTTGAATACCAGCTGGGTTAAGACAAGTCATCATAACATTACATTTTAAGGTTAGTCTCTGGTAAATATACAAGCTGAAATCCACATGTAATGGTTTTTTTCCCATCAAAAGATTTTATTTGCACAAACCTTGGAGAAGGAAAGCTTCTTCACTTGGCAGGAGAACTACGTGGATAGAGAAGATCATACTCCTCTGTGAGCACAGATTCTTGATTAACATTGCACATAAATATACTTTATATCTCCTTTCAGGTACAGACACTTTTAGTGAGTCAGGCAAAAACAGCTGGTGGTGAACTTGGCAGCCAAGCATTCATCATTTTCCCATATCAATTCTTTGCACCTAACCAATTAGAACCTCTGGTGCAAGATTTTATTTATTTTCTCCAAACACTCTTTCTTACTAATGTATAATTTACATACCATAAAATGCACAGGTTTCATTGCACAGGTTGATGGATTTTGGCAACCTGTGTATCTATCACCAACAACAAGAAATAGAACATCTCCACCCACAAGAAAGTTGCTCAGATCTCTTTCAAGTCCTTCCTACATACTTACTCAGACATAGCTGCTGATTTGTTCTCTATCACCATAGATGAGATTCGTTTGTTTTGGACTTCAGATGAATGGAATCAGACCCAATAAACTCTTCAGTGTCTGGTTTCTTTCTCACAACATGTTTTTGAGATTCATCCATGTTATTGTATCAGTAGTTTATTCATTTTTAATGATGAGTACCAGCACACCGAAATTTCTTAATCCTTTCACCAATTGATGGACATCTGGGTGGTTCCCAGTTTTTGCCTATAATAAATAAAGCATCTATAAACACTCAAGTACAAGTCTTTTTGTAGACACATGTTTTCATTTCCACAGGGTTGGGATTGGGGTCGTATTTTAAGTGCAGCAAACCCTTGAAAAACATGGGTTTGTACAGTGCTGGTCCACTTTTGCCAAAATCTGCCTAAACTGAGGGCCAGCTTTCCTTTTGAAGGTTCCACAAATAAATAAAGCATCTATAAACACTCAAGTACAAGTCTTTTTGTAGACACATGTTTTCATTTCTACAGGGTTGGGATTGGGGTCATATATTAAGTGCAGCAAACCCTTGAAAAACATGGGTTTGTACAGTGCTGGTCCACTTTTGCCAAAATCTGCCTAAACTGAGGGCCAGCTTTCCTTTTGCAGGTTCCACAGGTCTGGTTTCTTTCTCACAACATGTTTTTGAGATTCATCCATGTTATTGTATCAGTAGTTTATTCATTTTTAATGATGAGTACCAGCACACCGAAATTTCTTAATCCTTTCACCAATTGATGGACATCTGGGTGGTTCCCAGTTTTTGCCTATAATAAATAAAGCATCTATAAACACTCAAGTACAAGTCTTTTTGTAGACACATGTTTTCATTTCCACAGGGTTGGGATTGGGGTCGTATTTTAAGTGCAGCAAACCCTTGAAAAACATGGGTTTGTACAGTGCTGGTCCACTTTTGCCAAAATCTGCCTAAACTGAGGGCCAGCTTTCCTTTTGAAGGTTCCACAAGGCCAATTACTTAAGTACTTAACTACTTAAGTAACAAACAATGTGGGAAAAGTTAGGAGCAGATTTTCAATTTCACAGAGGGTTGAGGCCCCCCAACCCCTGAACCGTTCAAAGGTCAACAGCATCTTAACTTTATGAGAAACTACCGAACAGATTTACAAAGAGATTGTACCATTTTATACTTCTACCCCCAATATATGAGTGTTCTAATTGCTCCACTCCTCACCCACACTTGGGATCATCAATCGTCTCAATTCCAGCTGTTACAAATTGGTGTACTCTCTCATGGCTTTAATCTGCATTTCCCTAATAACTAATGATGTTAAACATCTTTTCATGTGCTTATTCACCAATCTTATATCCTCTTATCTGAGGTGTCTAAGTCTTTTGACTCTTTGTGGTTGGGTTGTTTCTCTTCTTATCACTGATTTATAGGGATTCTTTCTGTATTCTGGATACAACTCCTTCATCAGATACATATATTGTGAATATTTTCTCCTAATCCAAGTCTTGCCATTTCATTTCCTTAGATTCTGTTTTTAATATTATTTTTCACTTTATTTCTACACCCCAAGGTCTTCCCTCAATTGCTAACCCAAGCTCAAATAGAATATACCATTTATTGAGCACTTACTGTGGATCCCCCACTGTGTTAAGTTCTCTATACCCATTGACCTGCTCTGCTACCCACTACAATTCTGGGAGGCAGATAACATCCACCACATTGAATCATGGGGAAACTGACAGTAAGTAGCCTCCCAGTAAGTGGCAGTCGGTAAGTGGCAGACAGGCTTTAAACAATGATGTTCAGCATGGCTGCAAAATTGAGTTACCTGGGGTACGGATGAGGTAAAAATTACTGATGCACAGGCCCCAACCTCAGGAATTCTGATTTCATTGGTCTGGGGAGGAGCCCAGGTATAGGTATTTTCAAAAAGCTCCTCAAATGATTTTAATGATGAAAACCTCTGATTCAAAATGTGCCCTGAGCTCCCTGCTGCATTGCTCAGGGTTTGGTTGCTGAAGATTGCTCTACCCACCAGTGCAGAAAGAGTTAAATGACAGGCCGTCTCTTAGCATCATTTACAGGCTGTGCAAGGAGAAGGCACGCCTGGCTGACGCAGTTCTCACTGTGCAGACTGGAGATGCTTTGCATTTTAATTTAAGGAGCTCTTTAAAATCTGCTCTCTCCTCCACCCCCACCTTCCCAGGAGGCAGCATATCCAGACGTCAGCTCACAAAACCAGGTCCAATTTTAGAGGCTGCAGCAATCTGGGGAACCATCCAAGGTGTCCTTGCAGACAGGCAGTCACAACTTGGAAATGACGATTGCATAGGGGTTTCAACGTTGCATGCAAATCGCTTGTCTTGCTGACAGTTTCAACTTGCTGTCATTTAACAAGGCTTCCCTGCTCTCCAAGGGAAGCTGGTACCAAGTGGGGGAGGGGCTCTGCTTTTCTTTTCAGTGACACTACAGTACTGTGGCTTTCAGAAACTCAGCTGGGGTTCCTGAAAAGCCAACATCTTTATCCAGTGAGAAAAGAGAGAGAGCCAGGCAGAGGTAGGTTTCTCTAAAATAAGACTCAATTTTTCTCTCTGTGATGTTTATAGCTCATAACAAAGAGCCCAAAAGCTCTTTATTTGTTCTAGAATCAGAACCATGGTCTCGTTCAGTTGAGGGTGAGGGAGAGGAGGAATCTGATGAATACTCAAAGAGGAGCTTTGAAAGTTACCATCATCTCTTGAGTGTCAAAAACACACAAAATGTGCAAAACAATACTGTATATTTGTCCCTGGCCAATAAGATTTCCCATAGCAGTACCTAAGAACTGCTGAGGGGAAACACAATGATCCACGTTCAAACTGAATCTCTCCCCAGAAAGCTCAGGCACTATGCTTTGTAGAACAGAGAGGCTTGAGTTTCAAGAGTGAAGACAGGGTTCCGGGGCACCTCGGGTAGTGGCTGAGGCCTGAAACACTACATCGAGAGCAGCTGTTTTCAAAGTGTGGCCCCTGGGCCAACAGTGTCAGCGTCACCTGAGACGAGGTAGAAATGTTGATTCATAGGCTCCATTTCAGACCTCCTGAGTCAGAAGCTCTGGGGGTAGGTCCCAGTGATCAGCATTTTAACAAGCCCTCCTGGTGATTCTTAAAGTTTGAGAACCATGGATCAAGTCTAGACTGCAGAGAACCATTCTTGTAAAATTTGAGCCCTACTGAATTACAGACAAGAGATAGGCCAGGAAGGGCCCTGTTTCAAGCTGTTTTCAGACATTTCCTCCCTGGTGTAAATGCGGGTGGGAGTGGGGTCCGAGGGGTTATAGGTGAGAACTCTACCCAGAAGCAGAGAGGTTGAGGAGGAAGAGGCATGAACTTTTTCTGACCTTACACTGCTGGTCCAGGCTGTTCGGGCCACTTTCCTGCAGATTCTTCCCTGTGGAAGGAGGATTCTTTCCAGTGCAATAACAAAGCAGCTACATGAGCAGGGTCCTGCCTTCTGTCTCAGAGGCACGAGGTCTGCAGATGAATCTGGAAGGGCTACCTGATGGGCTGGACTTAGGGAGGTGGGATGGTGAGGACGATCTCAGGAACAGTCTTGCCAGCCCACGGAAGAAGGGGCCTCCTCTGGCCAGCCCAGCGCGGGCTGCATATCGGCCCTGTGAACAACCTGCACAACTGTACACAGTAGCCCTGCTCAAGAAACAAGCTTAAACTAACAAGAGCTCCATCCTCAGAGCAAAGAAGAGACGGGAAGGAGAATGCCAGGGTTGGGGGGCAGGGTGCAGATGAAAAGGAAGACGAGCCCCAGAAAAGGGTGTTTTAAGGGTACCTGGGATTTATTTTAATCAGGTATGGTAAGACACACAGACACAGAAATGGCCATCCTGAAGGAAGACATTTTCATACTCAGAGGTCCCTAGAAACCGAAACACATGCCATGCCATGCAGGGCACTTGGGGAAGCACCAGGGTCAGGAGGCAGAGGGAACGAGGGGAAACGTGGGCAAGAGTCTTCGCTGCCGTTTCCGTGGGATGCAACAGGCGAGGCAGGATAGGCAGGCTTAGGATCGGCTATTTGGAGTAATTTCAGCAACCATAGTTGTCTGGAGCAATTAGGGCAGGTGGATAGTGGCCTGGAGTGTGAGAGCCCAGGGATGGAGGTGGTTGGGGAGTGGGCTCTGGATTGGTGGCTTTGCATTTGAAAGGCATATTGTGCTTATAGGCAAGTTGTTTACTCTCCCTGGGAACTGACTAGCTCTGGCAGGGGCAGTCCCTCCAGGGTTAGGTTTCCTTAAGAAAAACAAAAGACATGGTTACTATACAGGGATGCTGAAGCAAGATTCTGAAAGCCTGACTACTCAGCTGACCTTACCACTTTGTTACCAGCTGTATACACCTGTGCTGTCCAGCATGGTAGCCCCCAGTTACAGGAGGCTGTTGAGCACTTAAAATATGGCCAGTGTGACTGAGAAAGTGAATTTTACATTTTTATTTAGTTTTTATAAATATAAATATAAACTTAAAAATGGAAGCAGTATAAAATAGTCTTCCATTAAACAGACTTCATAAGAGAGTAAAATATGTCATTATTTTTATGATGATATGTTATTTTATTTATTTATTTATTTATTTATTTTTTAAAAAGATGACCGGTAAGGGGATCTCAACCCTTGGCTTGGTGTTGTCAGCACCACGCTCAGCCAGTGAGCAAACCGGCCATCCTTATATAGGATCCGAACCCGTGGCCTTGGTGTTATCAGCACCGCACTCTACCAAGTGAGCCACAGGCCGGCCTATGATGATATGTTATAAACCAAACAATATATTGGATATATTTGGTTTTATAAAATGTATTATTAAAATCAATTTCACCCGTGTCATTTTACTTTTTAAAATGTGACTACTAGAAAATTTAAAATTACATATGTGGCCTGCATTATCTTTTTACTGGACAGTTCTGGCCTGTATACTTAACAGTCATTGAAAGTAAAATCCTAAAATAACAATAAAAAAATTGGCTTTTAAAAATTTTGATCTGCTCTGAGATTTGGGTGCTGACAAAGCAGAACACAGTCCATGTGTTTTTGCTGGAAGATGACATTCTTTTCATTGGGGATTGGCACATGCTCATCAGGACCTGGAAGAAAGTGGTGGGGTAGGCAGGAGATGTTGACAAAAGCTGAAAAAGAAGGTCATGCTCAAGCAATTTCTTGAGAGAAAAATCTACCTCAGTTCCTGCAACCCAGCAACAGCCACGAGGCCCAGAAGCAATTTGTAACATTTCCAGGCTGCTGCAGTCCATGAGGAAGTCTGCCTGAGACCACCAGCTCCTCTGCCCTGCCCAGACTGACCATTCCATGGCAGAGACAAGAAACGGCAAAGAGGGCTGCAGGGAGGGACCGGGTGGAGGAATTCTGACAGCCTAGTGCCTATTGCACCGAACACCTGCTCCCAAGCAGCCCTCTCCCCAGCCGGTTCTGTGTGGCTGCCAGCCCTGGGAAGTGTGTGTGATCCACAGACATCCTCAAGGTTAGACTTTTTGGCCATTGTGGTTACAAATTAGTTTAAGAGGTTTCTTGGCATAGGAGCCAGGAGCCCTGGCCCTGTGTCCACTGCAGAAAAGCTTCTCAGCTAGTGGAGGGTGGGGGCATGAGGGGCCAAGGCTCCTGTGCCAAGGACAGAGGCAGAGCTGCCACCAGGCTCACTAATGGAAACCCTGAGGCTGGGCAGGGGGCTGGGGGATGCCAAGCATGGAAGAGGTGACTAAGGCAGAGCACCAGAGGATGAGGGACCAGAGCATCAGCCATCTGCACCTACACACTTTTGTCAGGGGAGTGGGGAGCAGTGGCCTCTGTGTCTGAGGTCCTAGATCACATCCACTAGTAAGCTGGGTATAAGACCCCTTAGTGATGGGGAAAAAGAACCCTTCAGTGTAACCCAGAAGAGGGTCTGTCTTGAAAAACTTTCTTCTTCCTGTTGGTAGAGGCAATTCATTTCATTCAGTCCAACAGGTCTGATTTTGTGCCAAGCGCTGGCGTCCTGCCCTCAAGGAGCTTAGAGGCAGATGAGGTCATTGTGTAATGAATGAAAGCGAAAGTGTTGAGAGGGGAAGTGAAGAGAATGCAGCCTTGCCCAAAGGTCAGAGGAGGCCTCTTGAGGAGGGCAGATGTTAGTACCCCAGAGGACGCTGAAGGCAGAGGACAGTGCTTCTAGCTGAGGGATCTGCACACACCAAGGCCCAGAGACAAGAGAGGGCCTGGCTCACGATGGGCTCAATGCACTCAGCAGCAGTGTGTGGAATTGTTAGCCACACTAGTGCCAAGTATGTTTTGGGCATGATGTTACCATCCTGATCTGCTCCAGAGATGACAAACCCAATAGCATATGCAACAGCTCTCACTCACTTATTCACACAGCATTCCTGGGGTATCTATGGTGTGTCCAGGACAGAAGCTCATTGTAAGAAGGCAACGCACAGCTGGAGAACCCAGGGGATGGCTGGACTATAGACACAGAATCGGAGGAGAGGAGGAAGCAGTGCAGGACAGACAGGAGATTGCAGGAGACATGTTCATTTCCAAGTTTGTGCCATGCTTTCCCTGACAGCGTGAAATTGAAAGCCAAAGGTCCATGGCACACAATGCTCAGAGCCTGAAGGAAGAGGAAGATCATGGTGCCTTTTTCTTCTTGGCTATCCACGTTTCCTCACTCGCCACACACTGGAAGTTCTACCTCCAGATTGTCTCATATCCTGACCCTATATAACTTTGGCCCCAGTGAGGGATTGGCTAGCATGGTCATTGGCCAGTACTGACAGGATGGATGATCACTACGACAAGACAAATGATGTCCATGGCCATTTAGTTGTGTTGAGGTGCACTGGGGAGACAGGGGAGGACAGGCACCCACTTGGAGACAAGTGTGAAGAAGAGAAAGGGGAGGAAACAGAGGTCAGGGCGTCCACTGGTGTCATGGAAAAGACAAGCAATAGATTCATTAAGAAACCATTGTTTCCAAGTAATTTAAGATAGGAACAAAAACCATGCCTAGAAATAAGACTAACAACAAATATGCAAAAACATATATGGGTAAATCTCATTCAATTTATCCAAGATTCAGTTCAATTCCAAGCAAATTGCCTACAGAATTTTTCTTAGAACCAAAGACACCAGTTCCAAAATTCATATGGAAAGAAAAGTTTCAAGAATAATCCAGGTTACTTAGAAAATGTTATCTTTAATCAACTAGATATTAAGAACTATTAAAATGATAGTCATTAAAACAAAGGTGGGAGTAAGAGGTTAATGTTGTATGCTCTGCCAATGTAGAAATAATGAAACTAACAAAAACGGAAGAGAAAGTGGGAAGTAACATAAGCTCAGCCATAGCCTCATGTGAATTAGCTGGGAATCAAAGGATGTCATTATGTACTGATATGAGCTTAAGGATCTTTATTATACAAAGGTAAAAACAAGGAAAATTATTATTGACTAAAACCGGGTGGTGGAGAAGAGCGAGGCAAGAGGGCAACGGAGACACAGGCCGATTGGATTGCTTCTCACGGTGAGAAGCAACACACGGCTGCTTAAAGAAAGAAGGAACTGAGGACATTCCGACAGACAGACATTCCGACGTTCCGTGAAGACAGAGGCCGCGGCTCCCGGTGCGGCCTCCCCGGCGAGTCCCGAGCCC
>NW_007730640.1:16718-17818 GCF_000696425.1 Galeopterus variegatus
CGGTCTACACCCGCGGCAAGAAGTACCAGCGCTGGCCCGAGCGCCCTGACCTTGACGACACCGAGTTCGAGCCACACGTCGTGCCCAGCATCAAGGACAAGAAACAGCAGCAGCCGTTCTGCCAACGCGGCACCCTGCGGCCCGTCAGCAAGTCCCCAGAGCACGTGCGGAGGCGTACCCAGGGCGGGCGGCACCCAAGGGCTGTGCCGAGGCGTGAATGTCACGAGCGAGGCGTGGAGTCGCCCTGCCTGCCTGCCGCCCGGAGGAGGTGGGAAGACCCGACGGACAGTCACCTCCGCCTCGCCCCAGAGAAGCCTCCCGGGAGCCCCATCCAGCGAGGAGGACGGAGCCCCGAGCGACGACAGCATGACAGGCCTGTACCCCCCGAGCTACTCACCTAAAGGAGCTCGGAGGGACTGAGAACGGGGACAGCAACGATGGTTTTTGATGGACAAAGAGGAGAAGCCAAGAGAGAAGGGTGCAGGGGACAGAAAGGAGATGGAAGTGGACCTGGAGCTGGTCGGTAAGCTTGAGAAGCAAATGCGCTCCTTGAAAAAGAAGTTCAGGAGTCATCACTGCAAACCTAGGAGTTTCAACCCGTTCAGTCAGGTTAATAAAAGATTGCTGAGAAAGCACATCTTGAGAACCTTCAAGAAATCCTTCAACTGTTTCCCCCTCTGTTCCTCTTCAGGCTGACATGTGTCCTCTGAACTGTGAGGGGTCCCCAGTGTTTTCTCCACCCACTCATCCTTGTCTCATGACATTTGCTACTCCCTAAGGCAGGGCTGAGATGGTCTGTTCCGACAGCAGGGTCCTGTCCCCCACACCCAGGAAGCAGTAGGGACTCCGAGAGAAGAGCTCTCTCTGGAGGTGGCTTCTAAGTGGTCTTCAGCAAAGCCTAAAGGAACGACTGAGCTCACTGCAGCATCCTGAGGAAAGCCTAGGCTGGACAGCACCATGGGGGCACCCTGCATACAACAAATGCCATTGTTTATTTTGATGTGTTTCCAAAAATCAAAACATTTTCAACACAACTAAAATATAAGATACAGCATAAAATGAGATTCATACCTGTTTCCCACATAAAGCAAAAAACTTTT
>NW_007730640.1:17828-94390 GCF_000696425.1 Galeopterus variegatus
TGGACAGCACCATGGGGGCACCCTGCATACAACAAATGCCATTGTTTATTTTGATGTGTTTCCAAAAATCAAAACATTTTCAACACAACTAAAATATAAGATACAGCATAAAATGAGATTCATACCTGTTTCCCACATAAAGCAAAAAACTTTTCAGAAATCGTTTTGCCAAAAAAGAGAGAGAAAAGACAGAAATGCAAAGGGAACCACAAAAAACAACAAAAATTTAAAAACTTCTTAAATACGAGGATGACAACAACAACAAAAATGAACAACAAAAAAAGACCACATAATGAAATAAACACATGGACAAATATGCATACACACATATAAACACTAATATAAACATTAAACATAAAATACTATAAAAGGACTGAGACAAAACATCTCTCTCATCTCAAAAAATGTAAGTTGGTTTAAATGACCTACTAAAAACAATATCTCACTATATGTTATATCAAGAGAGACACCCAAAACAACGTGAATCAGAAAGATTATAAATAAAACAATGGGCAAAAGTATATCTGCCAGATGTCAGCAAAAATGGCTAAGTAGGCAACTCCAAGAGCCCATTCCTGCACAAAAACATCAAAAAATCAAGCAAAAAGTTTCAGAATCAACTTTGTTAGAATTCAAGAAAAGCTAAAGACATACAACAACAAGCGATTACTGTACCAAGAAAAAAGCAACCTAAAAATGGTGGGAAAGTTTTGTGTTGTTTTTATTTTCCCTTGTCCCACCCACTTTCAGGGCTCAGTGATGTTCTCAAACAATTGTACATGTTCCCAGTGTGAGACTCTGGTATCTGGTTCTGGAGGGAGTAGAGCAGACATTATTTGCAAAGATGTGTGTTTGTCTATTCTAACCTGTCGGGGGTTACCTGAAGGACTGACACAAGGTGCTTGTTTTTGTTTTACCTAAGTTGGAACACACTCAGGGCAGAAAACTGGCTGACATACCTTGAAAATATTATACAGGGTAGGAGTTTTTAAAAAAAGAAGCAGAAGATAGTGTAAGGTGAATCTACCTACAGCCACCTGGGGTAAAAGATTATGGTTGTGGCATATAATACATAACAGAAACCTGGGTGGAAGAGCCGAGGCAAGAGTTTCTCTGGGAAACTGGGGCCTTCAAAAGGGTCCTTGCATACTGGAGAATTTAGAAGGCCATGTGTATGCTCGAGACAGGACACATACTCAGAAAAGACCTGAGAAGACCCTACACTTTCACTTCTGGATGATCTCTCTAGGCTCAGTGCAAGGAGGAAGGGAAGGCTAAGGCAGAGTTGTAAATGGCCTGGTCGAACATTGAGGAAGTGCTTCAACACAGAGTCAATCTGCAAAGAGTGGGAGAGAGTTGGATTTTTTAATGTTCTTTTTTCTCTTCTCTTCCTTTCTCCCTCTTCTTCTTATTCTCCTCCTCCTCTCTCTGTCACTTTGGGTTTTTTTGGAGTGGGGAGAAGGATCCTAGCATTCAAGGAAATCTCTGTCAAAACTCTAGCTAAACACAAAATAAAGAAACAGAGAATTCGGAGACCACACATGTGGAAGAATACAGATTTTACAAAAATATTTTAGAAAAGTTACTAAATATACAAACAGCTACAACTTGTAGCAGGCAAAAGAAAAAAAAAGAAAGAAACCCTGGGGAGGGGAAAGAATATGATTTCCTGAGTTACCACATTATAATATGCAAAATATCTAGTTAAAAAAAAAAAGACAAAGCATGCAAAAAGACAAAGCCATTTCTGTTGCTTACAACAAAGTACATGGAACTGGGTATTTCATAAAGTAAACAAAGTTTATTGCTTACAGTTTCTGAGGCTAGGAAGTCCAAAGTCCAGGGAACACATCTGATGAAGGCTTTCTTTGGTGGTGACTTCAGTGATGGCAGAGTATCACATTGCGAAAATGGTGGAGCAGAGAGAGCAAGAGAGAGACTAACCTCCTCCTAGGCCTTTTAACGCCCTCCAAACCACAGCCCTGACCACCATTATTAATCCATTCATTATGGTATCATCCTACAATCTAATCACTTCTTCAAGGCCCAACCTTTCAACTACTACAATAGGATTTCCTACCCTCTTTAACAGTCACAGTGGGAGCCAATTTTCTAATACATAAAACTTGGGGGACACAAATCAAGCTTCAGTAAGTTTTGGGGGAACATAATTCAATCTACTCCACAAAGGAAAAAAAGTGATCCCATTCATAAGAGAAATGAACAGAATCTTTCCCTGAGGAAGCACAGACATTGAACTTCCTAGACAAATACTTTAGATCAACTGTCTTAAATATACTCAAAGAGATACAGGAAACCATGGACAAAAAGCTAACGGAAACTAGGAGAACTGTGTATGAACAAGTAGAGACTATCAAGAGATGGAAATTATAAAATAAATCAAACGGAAGTTCTGGAACTGAAAAGGAAGTTCTGGACCTGAAAAGTACAATAACTGAACTGAAAAATTCACTAGATGGCTTAAATAGAAGATAGGAGCAGGCAGAAGAAAGAATCAGAAAATTTGAAAAACTTTCTCAGGAGCAAGAAAAAAAGGTTGAAGAAAAATAAGCAGAGCCTAAGAGACCTGTGGGACATCATCAATTGTGCCAACATATGCATAATGAGAATTCCAGGAGAGGAGGAGAGAGAAAGAGAGAAGCAGATGAATATTTGAAGAAATAATGGTTGAAAACTTTCCACATATAGTGTCACTGGTGAATTTTATCAAACATTTGAAGAACTAACATCAATCTTTCTCAAACTCTTCCAAGAAGTAGAAGAGGAGGGAAAACTCCCTAACTCATTCCATGAGGCCAATACTTCACTGATACCATAGACAAAGACACCATAATAGAACTTATGAGTATAGATATTAACACCTTCAACAAAATACTAGCAAACCAAATTCAGCAGCGTAATTAAAAGGATTATATGCCATGACTGAATGGACTTATTTCGAGAATGCAAGGGTGGTTCAACACAAGAAAATCAATCATTGTAATACACCACATTAATAGAACTACAGAAAAAAAAAAAAAAAAAAAACCTCAGAAAACTAGAAGTAGAATTAAATTCCTCAACATGATGAAGGGAACTTATGAAAAGCCCACAGCTAAGATCATACTAAATAAAAGCTTTCCCCCTAAGATCAGAAGCAAGACCCCGGTAGGGCTGGCCAGTTAGCTCAGATGGTGAGAGCACTGTCCTGTAATACCAAGGTCAAGGGTTCAGATCCTAGTACTGGCCAGCCACCAAAAAAAAAAAAAAAAAAAAAAAAAAAAAGAAGGAGAAACAAGACTTTGGGTTTGGCAATGGACTATCAGCTTTCACCACTGCTATTAACATTATGCTGGAACTTCTAGCCAGAGCAATTAAGTAAGAAAAAAAAATAAAAATCCTCTAAATTGGAAAAGAAGAAGTAAAACTATTTCTAGTCACAGACGACATGATCCTATATATATTTATATAGAAAGTCCCAAATAATCCACAAGAATAACTACTAGAGCCAATAGACAAATAAATTTAGCAAAATTGCAGAATACAAAATCAATATGCAAAAACCAGATGTATTTTTATATATAAGCAATAAATAATCTGTAAAGGAAATTAAGAAAGTAATTTAATTTCAACAGCATCAAAAAGAATAAACATCTAGGAATAAATTTAGCCGAGGAAGTGAAAGATTTGTATACTTATAACTACAAAACATTGCCGAAAGAAAGAAGACCTAAATAAATGGAAAGACACCTGTGTTCATGGAATGGAAAGCTTAATACAGTGCTGTTAAGATTGCAATACTACCCAAAGAAATCTACAGGTTCAATGTAATACCTATAAAAATTCCATTGGCTTTTTTACAGATTTGGAAAAGCTGATCCTCAAACTCATATGGAATTACAGCAGGTTGCAGACAGCCAAAACAATCCTGAAAGAGAAGAACAAAGTTGGAGGACTCACACTTCCTATTTTCAAGCCTTACTACAAAGCAATAGTAATCCAGAGAGTGTGGTACTGGCACAAGGAGAGACATATGAGCATAGATCAATGGAATATAATTGAAAGTACAGAAATTAACCCATCTGTGGCCAATTGATTTTGTATAAGAATGTCAAGACCGTTCAATAGGGGAAGAATAGTCTCTTCAACAAATAGGGTTGGGGCAACTGGATATCACATGCAAAAGAATAAAGGTGGTTCTCTAACTCACACTTTATATAAAAATTAACTCAAAATGAATCGATAACTTAATATAAGAGAAAATAAACATTAAAATCTTACTAAAAAATATGGGATCAAAATTTCATGACCTTTGATTTGGTGATGTATTTTTAAATATGACACCAAAAACAAGAACAACAAAAGAAAAAAATACATAAAATGAACTTGGTGAAATTTAAAAGCTTTTGTGCATCAAAGGACATTATCAGGAAAGTGATAAAACAAGTTACAGAATGGGAGAAAATCTTGGCAAATAATATAGCCTATAAAGATCAAGTATCCAGTATATATAGAGAACTCTTATAATTCAACATAAAAAGGCACATAACTGAATTAGAAAATAGCAAAATGACTCGAATAGACATTTCTCTAGCGAAGATACAGAAATAGCCAATGAGCACATTAAAAAATACTAAATTTTATTAGTCATCAGAGAAATGCAAATCAAAATCACAATGGCTATAATTTTTCTTTAAAAAGAAAATAAGTGTTAGTGAGAATGTGGAGAAATTGGAACTCTTGTACATTGCAGTGGGAATGTAAAATGGTTTGAGCACCGTAGAACACACTTTGGTGCTTCCTCAAAAGGTAAACATAGGTTTATCATATGACCTAGAAATTCCACTTCTACTTATATATCCCAAAGCATTGAAAAATAGGTACTTAAACAAATACATTGGCATACATGTTCATATCAGCATTATTCACAATGGCCTAAAGGTGGAAATAACCCAAACTGTCCATCAATAAATGAACAGATAAATAACATGATGTATACATACAATGTAATATTATGCAGTCATTAAAAAAAGTGAAGTATTGATACATACTACAATGTAGACATACCTTAAAAACATTATGCTGAGTTAAAGAAAGCAGATAAATATGATTCCATTTATATAAAATATCCAGAATAGGAAAACCCTTTGAGACAGAAAACAAACTTATTCATACTGGAGGGAGAGGGAAATTGTGAGTAACTGCTTAATGTGCACAGGGTTTCCTACTAGGGTGTTGAAAATGTTTTGGAGGCACCGGCCCGGTGGCACACTGCTACAATGCGCCACTTGGGAGTGCGGCGGCGCTCCCGCCGAGGGTTCGGATCCCACATACAGACCGGTTCCCGCTCACTGGCTGAGAGAGGGGCGGGTGCAACACTGAGGGTTGCGATCCGTTGCCGGACACGAAAAAAGACAAAAAAAAAAGGAAAATGTTTTGGAGCTAGAAGTGGTGGATTCATAGCATTGTGAATTGTATACTAAATTTTACTGAATTGTTCATTTTTAAATGGTTAATTTTATAACCTCAATTAAAAAAAATATTTCTGGAAAATTCAAATGTAAAGAAAAGAGTTCCTGGCTTAATACCACATGGGGAGGCAAGAGAGCAATGCCCTGGGTCCAAGGCAGGAGCTGAGGGCAGCCCACTCTCTCCACCCAGAAGCAGGCAAGAGAGTACAGCAAAAACACCACTTACATGCTGGTGGCCACCCACAGCCACCACCACAGCCAGAGCTGCGAAAAAAAAAAAAAGTCTCGATGCCACAGCAGTAGACACATACACTTTGCAGGCAGCCCACCAGGGACTTGACTGCACTGACACAAAGAAAGTCACCAGCAGAGGCCAGAAAAAGAAGAGGAAGTCTCTCTCCTCAAAATTCACTCCAGAGTAATAGAAGAAGCAACTGCTCTACCAGATGACCAGACATCAACATAGAGATACTAGAAATACAAAAACCCAAGAAAATATGACACCACCAAGAGAATATAGTACTTCTCAAATACCAGACCCTATATAGAAAAAACCCATGAAGTGAATGAAAAGGAATTCCAAGCAACAATATTAAGGAAACTAACTGCAATACAAGAAGACGCAGACAACTTAATGAAACAAGAGAAGAAATCCAGGATATGAAGGAGGAAATTTACAAAGAGATCAACACCTTAAAAAATAATGTAGTAGAACTCATAGAACTGAAAAATCAATGAAATAAAAAACACAACTGATAGCTTAAAAAGGCAAGCTAAAGCAAGCAAAAGAATGTATTTCTGATTTTGAAGACAGTCTTTTTGAAATAACCCAGGCAGACAAAAAGGAAAAAAGAATTTTAAAAAATGAAGAAAATCTAAGAGGGCTAGCAGACAACCTTAAACACACAAACATTCAAATCATGGGTTTTCCAGAAGAGGAGGAGAAAGGTAAAGGCATTGAAAATCTATTCAATGAAATAACAATGGAAAATTTCCCAGGTATAGGGAGAGACACAGGTCTACAGATCCAAGAAGCCCAAAGATCCCCAAACTGATTCAATCCAAAATGATCATTTCCAAGACACATTATAGTCAAAATGGCAAAGCTCAAAGACAAAGAGAGAATCTTAAAAGAAGCAAGAAAAAAATGTCAAGTCACTTGTAAAGGAGCCCCAGTCAGACTTACAGCAGACTGTTTAACTGAAACTCTACAGGAGAAAAGAAAATGGGATGACATATTCAACATACTGAAAGAGAAAGAAAAAAAAATACTACCAGCCAAGAATACTATGCCTAGCAAGGATATCCTTCAGAAATGAGGGAGAAATAGTGTATTTCCCAGATAAACAAAAATTGTGGGAATTCATCACCACATGAACAGCCCTGAAACGATTCCTTAAGGGAGCCCTGGAATCCAAAATATAATAATCAGTACCATGAATACACAAGAAAGAACAAAACTCACTGGTAAGACACAATGCAAATGAGGGGAAAAAAGGAAATGATTTTACCACCTCAAAAACAAACAAACAAAACTTTGAAGATGGATAGTAAACAGGGAAGAAAGGAACAAAGCATTTTCAAAATATCTAAACAAAAAGTGATAAAATGTCAGGGGTAAGACAATAACAACCCCAAATGTAAATGAACTAAATTCCCCACTCAAGGGACACAGACTAACAGATAAGATTGGATCAGAAAGCTAGACCCAACTATATGCTGTCTTCAAGAGACTCACCTCACATGTAAAGATGCACACAGATCAATAGTGAAGGGGTGGAAAAAGATTTACCATGCGAATGGAAAACAAAAATGAGCAAGAGTAGCTATTCTTATGTCAGATATAATAGACTTTAAACCAAAAATGATAAAAAGAGACAAAAATAAAGAGATCTATACAGCAAGAATGCATAACAATCATAAATATATATGCACCAACAATAGAGCACCCAGATGTACAAAGCAAACACTATTTAGACCTAAAGATATAGACCCCAATATGATAATAGTGGGGGACCTGAATACCCATCTCTCATCATTGGACAGATCCAGGCAACAAATCAACAGAAACACTGGATTTAAACTATACTTTAGACCAATTGGACCTGGCCGATATCTACAGAAAATTTCATCCAATGACTACAAAGTATACATTCTTCTCATTAGCATATGGAACATTCCCAAGATAGACCAAATGATAGTTCACAAAGTATCAAGTTTAAAAAAAAATTATGAGAGGGTTTGATTTCCACACATTTGTGAATTTTCTAAGTTTCCTTCTCTTGCTGTGGTCAGAGAACATATTTTCTATGATCTTAGTCTTTTTAAATGTATTAAGACTTGTTTTGTGGCAAAACAAACAAACAACAACAAAAATAAAACCATTTCATTTTATAATGATGAATATGCCAACTATCCTGATTTGATCATCACATACTGTACACAAATACTGATAATCACTCTTTACCCCACAAATAATGTATAATCATGTTTCAATTAAAAAAAATTTTTAAATATCACATGAGGTAGAATTTAGATGTCATTAAACATGACAAAGAAAGATACTCTAAATTAGATGACCTGAATTTAATGTTGAAAAATTGTCATAGACTCAATGTGTTCCCACAAAATTCATATGTTGAAAACTAAACTCCAATGTGATGGTATTAGGAGGAGGGACCTGTGGGAGGTGATTAATTCATGAGGGTGGAGCTATCATGAATGGGATTAGTGACCTGATAAAGGAGACCCCAGAGAGCTCCATTGCCCCTTCTACCACGTGAGGACACAGAGAGAAGATAACTGTCTATAAACCAGGAGGCAGGTCCGCAGCAGACACCAAATCTGCCTGTGCCTTGATCTTGAACTTCCCAGCCTCCATACATGTGAGAAATAAATTTCTGTTACTTCTAAGCCACCCAGTCTGTAGTATTCTGTTATAGCAACCCAAACAGACTAAGAAAAACATAAAAAGGAAAAAAATAGAATAATTCTAAACAGAAGAGCAATGATGGGAGACTATCTCCATCAGATACCAGAACACTATAAGTATTCCTAAGTGTTAAAACAATGTGATATTAGCACATGAATAAATAACCCCAATGGAAAAGGAAAAAATCCAGAAATAGACCCAAATATATGAGGGTACTTAAAATAGTTCATGGAAAAATAGAATTAAAAGGTAATACAAATCTTTCCATGAGCTTTCGAAGTACCCTTGCATTTAAGAATTCAGAACATGATAAACACATCTCAAGTCAATGAAGAAAAGATAGACATATTTAAAAAGGCGTGGTAAAATTTTGAATAAAGGTGAATTTATACATTCTATCCAATGCTAGAATAAACTGCAAATGAATCTATATTTAAATATAAAAAATTAAATGATACAAGCCCTGGAAGATAACAAGGAGTAAATCCTTTATAACTTTTGAGTGGGAAACCCTTTCCAACCATGATTCAATAATCAAAGGGATTTAAAAATTGATATTTTCAACTACATAAATATAAAAAACCAATATTTTTGTATGATAAATAATACAATAAGCAGGCTGGCTGGTTGCTCAATTGGTCGGAGCACAACCTTATAACACCAAGGCCACATGATTGGATCCCTGTACTGGCCAGTGACCAAAAAAAAAAAAAAAAAAAAAAAAAAAAAAAAAAAAAAATCAAAGTCATATACTTGTAACTCCTATCACAGAGAAAGTGCTGATTTTTTTTTTATAAAGCATAATTGAGAAGAAAAGGACCAATAATCACATAGAAAAAAAAATGGCAAAAGTCATAAAAGTGGTCCTTAAGTATGTGAAAACATGTTCAACCTCTTTTATTATTAAGAGAAATTAAGTCTACACTGATAACCATTTTTTACCTCTCTGACAAAAATCCCAAAGTTTAAAAACCTACTCTGTTGGTGAGGCTGGGCAGGAATGGATACTCAAATATAACCAACCAGTGGGAGTGCATGCACAACCTCCCTTCTATTATTCCTACCAAGACAGCAAATGTAATTAATCCCATTTCTGGGAATCTATTCCACAGATAGACCTGTACACAGAGGAAGTTTATTAGGCTGGTGCTGGAAGATGATGGACTGCTGGCCAAATCTGGTCTGCAGCTGCTTTCACACAGGCTGTAAGCTAAGGATGATTTTTACATTTTTAAATGGTGGAAAAAAATAAAAATAATAATATTTTGACAAGAAAATTACATAAGATTTAAATTTCAGCATCCATATATACAGCTTTGAATTTCATCTATAAAAAATTTTGTGAAATTTTTTTCTGTTGTGTATCAGCAGAATACACTTAATTTTGCCTATTGGCCCAAAAGGCCTAAAATATTTATTATCTGGCCTTTCACAGCAAAAGCATGTTACTGCCTGCATTATAGCACTGTTTATAGAAGCAGAAGATTTGAAATAACCCAAATGTCCAGCAATGTGGACATAATTAATGATATATCCCCACAACAGAATTCTATGCAGCTATAAAATAAAGACATTCTTATTGCCTTGATAAAGATTTCCAGCATACATATATATACTTGTTACTGTAATAACTTTATTTTTCATTAGTTTATTTTTAATTGAAACATAATTGATTATACATATATGTGGGGTACAGCACTGAATATCAATACCTGTGTGCAATATGTGACTTTCAAATCGGGATAATTACTGCATTTATCATTACACAATATAATTATTTTTTGTGGCCCATTACCAATTTCTCCCTAACCCCCTTCCCACTGCCCCTTTCCCATCTCTGGTGGCCTCAGCTCTATTCTCTCCTTTAGAAAGTTCAACAAATTATTGTGATTGTTGTATCTTCCTTTCTATTTGTTTGTTTATTTATTTTTTTAGTTCTCACTTATGAGTGACAACATGCAGTATTTCTCTTTCTGTGCCTGGCTTATTTCACTTAACATAATTTTCTGTAAGTTCATCCATGTCGCTGTGAATGGCAGAATTTCATTCCTTTTTATAGAAGAGTACTATCCCATTGTATATATATATACCACATTTTCCCTATTCAGTCATCCATTGATAGACATTTAGATTTGCTCCAACTCTTAGCTACTATAAATAGAGCTGTGATAAACATGAGAGTGCAAGTGTCTCTTTGACATAATGATTTCCATTCCTTTGGGTATATATCCAGCAGTGGGATTGCAGGATCATATGGCAGTTCTTTTTTTTTTTTTTTTTCCCCTTTTTTGTCTTTTTTCGTGACCGGCAACGGATCGCAACCCTCGGTGTCGCGCCCATACCGGACCGGGACTGGCAACGGGATCGCAACCCTCGGTGTTGCATATGGCAGTTCTATCTGTGGATAGAACCTTCCTACTGTTTTCCCTAGTGGCTGCACTAATTTACCATCTCACCAACAGTGTAGGAGGGCTCCCCTTTCTCTGCATACTCGCCAGCATTTCTTATTCTCTCTTTTTTATAATGGCCAGTCTAATTGCCTTGAGATATCTCAATGTGGTTTTGACTTGCATTTTCTTAATGCTTAGTGATGCTGAGCATTTTTTCATGTAACTGTTGGCCATTGGTATATCTTCCTCTGAGAAATGCCTATTCAGCTCCTTTACCCATTCTGTGGTGTTTCCTTTCTACCCTGTTAATTGTTTCTGTTGCTGTGCAGAAACTTTTAAGTTTGATATAATCCCATTTTTTTTTCCTTTTGTTGCCTGTGCTTTGGGGGTCTTATTCATAAAGTCTTTGCCCTGTCCTACTTCCTGAGGTGTTTCCCCTATGTTTTCTTTTAATAATTTTATAGTTTCAGTCTTATTCTTAAGTCTTCAATTTTGAAGTTGACTTTGGTATATGGTGAGAGGTACAGGTCTAGTTTCATTCTTCCACATATGGATGTCCAATTTTCCCAGCACCACTCATTGAAAAGGCAGTCCTTTCCTCAACCTATGCTCCTGTCGCTCTTGTGAAATATCAGTTGGATGTAGGTGTGTGGGTTGGTTTCTAGGTTCCCTATTCGGTTCCACTGGTCTGAGTGTCTGTTTTGGTTACTATATCTTTGTGGTATAATTTGAAGTCAGGTAGTGTAATGACTCCAGCTTTATTTATTTATTTATTTTTGCTCAGGATTGCTTTGGCTAATCAGGGTCTTTTTTGTTCCATATGAATGTTCAGATTGCTTTTTCTATTTCTGTGAAGAATGTCACTGGTATTTTGATGTGGACTGCATGGAATCTGTAGATCGCTATGGGAAGTATGGACATTTTCACTATGTTGATTCTTCTAATCCAAGAGTATGGTATGTCTTTCCATCTTTTTGTGTCTTCTTTCATTTCTTTCAGTAGTGATTTGTGGTTCTCATTGTAGAGATCTTTAACCTCCTTGGTTAAATTGATTACTAGGTATTTTATTTTTTTGGTGATTATTGTAAATGGGCTTGCTTTCTTGATCTTTTTTTCTTCTACTTTGTTATTGGATCATTAAAATGCTCCTGATTTTTGCATGTTGATTTTGTATCCTGCAACTTTACTGAAATTATTTATTAGCTCTAAGAGTTTTCTGGTAGTCTTTAGGTTTTCTATATGTAGGATCATGTCATCAGCAAACAGGTACAGTTTGACTTAATCTTTTCCAATCTGGATGACCTTAATTTCTTTCTCTTGCCTGATTGCTCTGACTAGTACTTCCAATACTATTTTAAATAGGAGTGGTGAGAGCAGGCAACCTTGTCTTGTTCCTGGTTTTAAGGGAAAAGCCTTTATTTTTTCCCCACAGGATGATATTGGCAGTGGGGTTGTTGTAAATGGCTTTTATTGTGTTGAGATATTTTCCTTCTATACCTAATTTGCTGAGAGTCTTTATCATGAAGGGATGTTGAATTTTGTCAAATGCTTTTTCTGTATCTATTGAGATAATCATATGGTTTTTGTCCTTGGTTTTGTTGATGTGATGTTATCACATTTATTGCCTTCCTATGTTGAACCGTTCTTGCATCCCTGGGATGAATCCCACTTGATCATGGTGTAAACTTTTTTTGATGTGTTGCTGTATTCTGATTGCTAGTATTTTGTTGAGGAATTTTGCAACTATGTTCATCAGAGATATTGAGCTGTAGTTTTCTTTTTTGCTGTTGTATCTTTGTCTGGTTTTGGTATCAAGGTGATGCTGACCTCATAGAATGTGTCTGGGAGAATGGCCTCTGTTTCAGTTTTTTGGAATAGGTTGAAGAGAATTGGTTTTAATTCCTTTTTTAAATGTTTGGTAGAACTCAGCACTAAAGCCATCCTGTCCGGGCTTTTCTTTGTTGGGAGACTGCTGATTACTGTTTCAATCTGATTACTTGTTATTGGTCTGTTCGGGTTCTCTGTGTCTTCTTGGATCAGTCTTGGTAGTTTCTGTGTCCACAATTTCTCCATTTTTTCCAAGTTTTCAAATTTTTTGGCATATAGTGTTCTTTATAATAGTCTGTAATGATTCTTTGTATTTCTGTGGTATTGATTGTAATGTCTCCTTTTTCCTTTTTCTTTTTTTAGTTAGCTAAGCTAATGGTTTGTCTATTTTGTTTATCTTCTTGAGAAACAAACTTTTTTTTTTCTTTTTCTCCCTCTCTTTTTTTTATTTTTTATTTTTATTTTGCCAATATACAATGTATATGATTATTATGGCCCTTCACCGACACCTCCCGCCCTCCTTCCTCTCTCCCCTCCCCCCCAAGAATGTCCTTTCCGTTTGCTGAGAAACAAACTTTTTATTTCATTGATCTTTTGCATCATTTTTATGGTCTCTATATCATTTAGTTCTGCTCTGATCTTAATTATTTCTTTCTGTCTACTAACTTTGGGATTGGATTGTTCTTGTTTTTCTAGTTCTTTGAGGTATAGCATTAGGTTTCTTACTTAAAATCTTTCCGTTCTTTTGATATAAATGTTTATTGTAATAAACTTCCCTCTTAGTACTGCTTTTGTAGTATCCCACAGGTTTCGATATGAAATGTCTTTATTTTCATTAGTTTCAAGAAATTTTTTGATTTCCTGTTTAATTTGTTCTTGGACCCATAGGTCATTCAGGAGCATGCTGTTTAATTTCCATGTGTTTGTATAGTTTCCAGAGTTTCACTTTTTATTGGCTTTTAGTTTTAATCCATTGTGGTCTGAAAAGATACTAAAAATGATTTCAATTATTAAAAATTTTTTGAGACTTGATTTGTGACCTAACATTTTGTCTATCCTGGTGATGGTTCCATGTGCTGATTAGAAGAATGTATATACTGCAGTTGTTGGATGAGATAATTTGTAGCTATCTGCTAGGCCCAATTGGTCTAAAGTATAGTTTAAATCCTATGTTTCTCTGTTGATTTGTTGCCTGGATAATCTATCCAGTGCTGAGAGACAGGCATTCAGATCCCCTACTATTATTGTATTGGGGTCTATCTCTTTCTTTAGGCAAAATAGTGTTTGCTTTATATACCTGGGTGCTCTGGTGTTAGATGCATACATATTTATGATTGTTGTGTCTTCTTGATGGATAGATCTCTTTATTAATATATAGTGGCCTTCTTTGTCTCTTTTTATGGTTTTGGGTTTAAAGTGTATTTTATCCAATATAAGAATAGCTACTCCTGTTCATTTTTAGTTTTCATTTTCATGGTATATCTTTTTCCATTCCTTCACTGTGAGTCTCTTGAATACAGAATATAGTTGAGTCCAGCTTTTTAATCCAATCAGTCAATCTGGGTCTTTTGAGTGGGGTGTTTAATCTATTTACATTTAGGGTTGTTACTGAAAGGTATTGTTTTACTCCTGGCATTTTATCAATTTTTGCTTGGATATTTTGAATATCTTTTCTTCCTTTCTTCCTGTTTTATTATTTGTCTTTGATGCTTGTTGGTTTTTTGAGATGGTAAGATTTAGTTTCTTTCTCTTTCTTGTTTGCATTTTTGTTGTACCAGTGGGCTCTGTTCTTTCTTGTGTATTCATGGTAGTGATTATCATTTTTTGGATTCCAGATGAAGGACCCTCTTGAGGATTTATTGCAGGCCTGGGTGTGTGGTGGTGAACTTCCACACTTTTTGTTTGGGAAATACACTATTTCTCCCTCATTCCTGAAGGATAGCCTTGCTGGGTATAGTATTCTTATCTGGCAGGGGTTTTTTCTTTCAATGTTTTAAATATATCATCTCATTTTCTTCTGGTCTATAGAGTTTCTGCTGAGAAGTCTGCTGTTAGTCTTACATGGGCTTCCTTATACTTGATGCTTGTCTTTTTTTTTTTTTTTTTGACTGGTTAGGAGATCGCAACCCTTGGCATGGTGTGGTCTGCACCACGCTCAGCCAGCGAGTGCACTGGCCATCCCTATATAGGATCCGAACCCACGGCCTTAGCGCTACCAGCACTGCACTCTCCCAAGTGAGCCACAGGGCCAGCCCTACTTGATGCTTTTCTTTTGCTACTTTTAGGATTCTCTCTTTGTCTTTGAGTTTTACCAGTTTGACTATAATGTGTCTCAGTGAGGATCTTTTTTGACTGAATCTGTCTGGGGATCTTTGAGCCTCCTGGATCTGTAGGTCTGTGTCTCTCCCTATACCTGGGAAGTTGTCCATTATTATTTCATTGAATAGGTTTTAAGTGCCTTTTCCTTTTTCTCCACTTCTGGAACACCCATGATTAGGATGTTTGGTGTGCTTATGGTGTCTGCTAACTCTCTTAGATTTTCTCTATTTTTTAAAATTCTTTTTTCCTTTTTTTTGTCTGCCTGGATTATTTTTTAAAGACTATATTTGACATCAGAAATTCTTTCTTCTGCTTGCTCTAACCTGCTACTTAAGCTCTTGGTTATGTTTATCATTTTGTTGAATGAGTCCTTTGGTTCCAGGAACTCTGCTACATTCTTTTTTATGGTATTAATCTCTATGTAAATTTCCTCCTTAATATCTTGGATATTTTTTCTCATTTCATTATGTTTTCTGAGTCTTCTCATATCTCATTGAGTTTACTTAAGATTGTTGCTTTGAATTCCTTTTTAGTCATTTCAAGAGTCTCCTACTCTATGCGGTCTGGTACTTGAGAAGTACTGTATTCCTTTCGATGGTGTCATTTTTTCTTGGGGTTTTGTTTTTGTTTTTGTTTTTTGTAATTCTAGTATCTCTATGTTGATGTCTGGTCATCTGGCAGAGCAGTTGATTCTTCTATTACTCTGGAGTGTGCTTCTAGGTGAAAGACTTCCTCTTTTTTTTCCAGTCTCTGCTGGTGACTCTCCTTGTGTCAATACAGTTGAGTGGGCAGCAGGCTGCCTGCATGGTGGCTGTGGCTGCTACTGTGGCATTGAGCCACTCTTGCAGTAGCTATGGCTGTGGCAGTGGCAGTGGTGGACCACCCACACATAAGCGGAATTTTTGGTATGCTCCTGTCTTCTGCTGGGCAGTGGCGGCTGCTTATGGATTCTATCTAGGACCCTTTGTGTGCTTCTGCCTTCTATGGGGCAGTCTAAAATATATTTTTAAGTGAAATTATGGATTCTATCTAGGACCCTTTGTGTGCTTCTGCCTTCTATGGGGCAGTCTAAAATATATTTTTAAGTGAAAAAATGCTTGCTTAAAGTAATGTATGTAGTTTGCTCCACTGTGAATAAGAAAGGAGGAAAATAAGAGTGTGTGTGTATGTGTTTGCTTGTATTTGCATTGAGACAGGAAAGACAACCAGAAACTACTAAATATGTAAATATGGCTACCTATAAAGATGGGTGGAGATGGCAATGGAAGACTTCTTAGTGCAATGTTTTAATTGCTGAATCTTTGTCCCTAAACAACACTGCCTGGTATATGTTAGATCTTTGATGAATGTTCATTTTTTTAAATGAATGAATGAATGGATAAATGAGCCATATTCTGTATGGACTTAAAGAGTAGAGCTTGGACCAATGGGTGAGCATTAGATGAAGATTTTAGCTCAACATCAAGAAGATTTTTTTTTTCAATTTTATTTTTATTTTTTTCGGGGAGGGGTACAGTGTATTGCTTTAATACATGCATAAACTGGTTCATTTGGGATAGATAGCATAGTTTTATCCCCATTGGTTTACCCTTCATCCTCCCTCCCCCACACCAATCCTCCCAGCCTCTGGTAACCATTATTCTACTGTCTCTTTTTTTTTTTTTTTTTTTTTTTAACACACAGAGATTAACATCCTTACTGTGAAAAGAACTCTTCAAAGTGAATTAGAAAAATCTAAGCAGAAATTTGATGAAGGACGTGAGCACGAGTCACACACCCCAAAGAAACACAGGTGGTAATAAGTACATTCTAAGATCTGGTTGTGGGTGGGGGTGGGTTGTCCCAGCCTGACTCCATCACTGCCCTGGATGTGGGGTGGTGGCAGAGCTAAGGCCCCTGGTTCAGGAGTTCTGGGCATCAGTCTGGCTCCATCACAGGCCTGGGTCAGGAAGATCTTTTTAATCAAGCAGTCAGAACAGGAGTAGGTTGTCTTGTGAGGTGGAAAATCCCAAGAGGCCACTTGGTGTTAATATATACACTGGTTCCCAAACCTGTGTATACATAGGAATTTAGGAGGTATTTAAAAACAGATTCCTAGGGCTCATTCTTGAATAAATCAGAGTCTCTGATGATACAGCCCAGAAGTCTGGGTTGCTTTTATTTTTTAAAGCTTCTCAAGAAATCCTGATGTAATCAACCTAGCACCATTCATTCACTTATTATTCAGGAACTATTTATAGAGCACCTACTATGTGCCAGGCTGCTGTGCAAGTGATGAGGACAGAGCTGGGGGAAGACAGGCAAGGTTCCAGTTCCAATGAGACCAGCTGTCTAGAGGGAGGAGAAACAGGCCACAAGTAAGGAAAAGGACAAACAGAGAAGATAGTTTCAGGTGGTAATATATGCTATGAAGAAGATAAAACAGGGTGAAGTGATAGAGAGTTTAATTGGAGACTTCAGAAAAGGTGGTTGGTGAAGGCCCCCTGAAGAAGTGCTTCAGCTGGGAACTGTATAAAAGGAGCTATAGCCATGTGAAGATGTAAAGAAAGGGTGCTGCAGACAGAAGGATCGTAGTGCAAAGGGCCTGTGGTACGAACAAGTCTGACGTACCAGATAGACCAAGAAGGCCACTATGACCACAGGAGAGGAGCAGAGACAAATTGGATCTGAAAGGTGGGCAGGGACCAGGTCAAGAAGGGCTGTGTAGCCCAGGGTAGGGAGGTGAGTTTTTATTTGAATTAAAATATGAGGCCCTGGAGTTTGGGAGCCATGTTCCCATGGGAGTCATGGGAAGCCATGGGGATTCGAACATTACATCTGACAGAAGCAGGATTTGGGACCAAGGCCCAGGTCAGCTGATTTCTGTTCCCATCCTCTCCACTTGTACATGCATATGTCTTTTTTCACAGGGGGCATACCTCTTAAATGTCTATATCCCCAACAGTGCCCAAGGGTATCTTAAACACATGCTTAACAGTTACTGAATAAAACAATAAATTATTCTGAAAAATTAGTAAATAAAATGAGCAAAAGAAGACATCTGGCCCAGATAATTTCCATAAAAATCTCTTTGTACAGGGTGATTAACAGGCGCTCACTACTTCAGTTATTTACCATTTTCCAGTGAAATTCCTAGTTTGAAAGATATATCTAATCAAAATGCATGCAAATAAGTATCTTCAATCCAATAAAATTAGGCTGAATTAGTGAATATATAAAATTTTCTAAATAGATGGCTTGCAATTTTTTAAAAACATTGTGTAATTTGATAAACTTTTACTTAGATGTCTTATCAATCTTAAATATTGCCCTAAATGCAAATGAACATTTAACATGCTAATTTCAAAGCATGCAGTATTTAGGAAGGGTCCCTAACCTATACAGTGTATATAATAAACTAAATGTTAATGAGTAACATGGCTGACACTTTCAAAATTAGAATTTATAACAAGAAGCTGAAAGCCACTTAACCATTTGTTGGACCAGTTTATGTAAAGGAAAGCACAGAGGAGTTGGCATCCTTCTAGGATCAGTCTCGGATCGGGCACTACGTAGCTCTGTGACTCTAGACAAGCTCCTTCACCTCTCTAGGTCCCAGATAAGAGATGGGCTAGATAATCGGTAGGGCTCTTTTTTTAGCTGTAAAAATTTTATGCAATCTATTCTGCAAAACAGAATGGAGAAAAGTGTTGTTCCTCATTCATAAATACTGAAACAAATTTCACCTCCAATGATGGAGATGGGGGAGAACAGCATGCCCTACAGCAGCCTGGACAGAATAGTTTATAGCTGAAAAATTAATGTCAAGTCAAGCCACATCTGGAAGAGAACTGGTGTCAAACATCAACAGCTGGGTACAAATGTCATTTGTATTTTTTGGCAAATATCTGATATGGTTTTTGGTGTGAGCAAGCATTCTTCCTTCAAAATAGCTTGAGTGGAAAAGCTTTGATAATTCACTAAATTCCTGATTAATGTGTTGAAATCTGATCCTTGGCGAAAATACTCCCTGAAAACACAATGCAGAAGAAAACATTGATTAGCCACAGAAGCCAGATACAAGTTTTATAGCAATCATTGATGAGGAAATATTTTAGCTTACAAATGCAGTGACAAAATCAGCAGTTATCCAACTTGCTCCTAGATTTTCTTACACTTGAGTACAACTGCTAATTCCATATAAATATAGGCAGAAAAATCATTTTGGGGAATCTTAAAATGAAGCCTATTTTCTGCCACTATCCACCCACAACCATCTGCTAAACTATGGATTAAGGACATGTAAGATGATAGCAACCTCACACAGAAGCTTCACAAGGAAAATCAGTTTCTGAAGCTATAGGTCAATTGTTTTAAACACAAACTATTTCAGATTTCAAACCTGTTTGGCTGGTAAGTCTAAGCGAAATAAAACAATGTTTAGTGATCACCATATTTTGGTCTCAAATAACAATAAAAAAGAATGAAAAAAACAAAAAGGAAATCTCTTGACCCTGTTGAATAGTACTAATTGTTATTCCTTCGCTTATTTATTCAACAAATATTTGAACATCTGCCATGTGCTAGGCTCTGTGCCAAGTGTAGGAGATACAACAGAGAACAAGTCCCTGCCATTACAAGGCTCCTGAGATAGAAGAAAAGACTAGGAAACAGACGAATAATGTAATTAACATTATTTCCTTTATAGCACTCATGGATCAGAGGCTGGAACAGAAAATAATTGTCCCATTGATCCAGAAGAGGATGGTCAGAGATCAACTTCTTTAGGTTGGATGACCAGGGAGCAACTCTGAAAAGGGGACCCTTAAGGCCTAATAGCTAAGAAGGCAAAAACGGGGTGCTTTAGGTGGAAGGAATGTCTTTGTCCAAAGGCACTGAGGCAGGCTATAGTTTGTTAAAGTCAAGAACTAGCTGCACCAGTGGGCTTGAGTGTGGTGAGTGAAGCAGGGAAGTATTACGTGATGAGTTTGGAGAAGGCAAGCAAGATCATGAAAAATATTATAGCCATGGTAGGATTTTGGGTTTTACATGCAATGGGAAGCAATAGGAGGAGTGGGATTTTTAGAAGGAAATTGATATAATGTGATTGTTAAAGTAACATATTTTCTACCAGGTGAATTGATGGAAATGGGCAAAAATGGGAATGAGAAGTGCCCTGAGGGTGCTACAGTATGAGAGATGGCAGTGGTCTGGACGAGTTGGTGACAGTCTGGACATGGAGCAAAATGGATAGGTTCAATTTATTTCTAAGCACATATCGAGAGACGTGTCAATGGATTGTAATGGGAGTGGGTGGTGGTGTGGAAAGGGAAGAATCAAGATGACTCCTGGGTGCAGGGGATGCCGTATCCTGAGACAGCGAGGGCTGGAGTTAATGGTGGCAGGATGGATGGGTGGTAGGAGTGGGCTAGGGAGAATGTAGGGAGAAAAGGGTCCCATTTTGCACATGGTAAGTTTGGGAATGTCTGTGAAACTTCCTAGTGGAGTTCATTAGCTGTAGGAGAATGTAATTCAGAGAAGAGTGCTGGACTAAAGATAAGCATCTTGAAGTCACCAGGATGAAGATGGTACAAAGGGAGAAAGAGGTCCCAGGAAAACCCCTGAGAAGCTCCAACATGCGATGCAAATGTTAGGCAAACAAAATTTTCTTAAAACGGTTTAAAGACAGCTACTTTGTCCATGTAGTTAAGTATACTACAGGACTAAATATACGATTTGAAAAGATGCATTGAAGTCCCAGGAAAACCCCTGAGGAGCTCCAACATGCGATGCAAATGTTAGGCAAACAAAATTTTCTTAAAACGGTTTAAAGACAGCGACTTTGTCCATGTAGTTAAGTATACTACAGGACTAAATATACGATTTGAAAAGATGCATTGACAGCTGTGATCTGGAGAGCCTGGAGGCCTCTAGCACTGGCAATGAATGAGAACTTGAAAAGTAGTGATTAGACCACCATAGAGGAACAATTCTCTGAGCCTGATGTTCTGGGTGTGATTTGGGAACTTACCTGGCTTGAGATGGGAAGGTGTGAGGTATATTTAAAAATTGCTGTAGAGAATTTAAGTAAGCACATTTTTAATCTGTAATAAACTGCCAAGACAAAATTGGGTATTTTTTAAGCATAAAATCTCAAAACCTTAGAGGGGCAGGGAAAAGCATTTGTTACAAGGAATTCTTCATAATCAGCATGATTTCTAGTGGCCATGGACTTGCTCAGTGAAAGCATTCTCTGTGTTCCCTTGGAGCTAATGAGATTGGGGGAATAATTTAATGCTCCTTATTTGGCAGCTGAGGAAATACATTTTGAGCTTTTCAGTAAAGTTAGTTGTCCACAGTCACAATTAGGAAACAGAAAGATTAAACTAGTCATTCATAACCTTAGCTGCAATCATCATCTGGTGAGCTTACAAACTAACGAAAAACCAACCAGCCGATCAACCAACCAACCACATAGGCAGACAAAAGGACTAAAACAAACACACACAAAATACTAGTATCCTGACTCACTTTGGGAGATCCTGATTCAATCAGCCTGGGATGAGCGAGACCCACACATCTGTATTTTTAAAAGCTCTCCCGTGTACTTCTGATGGCCAGCAGTACTGGATAGAAATGTCCTCAGGCTTTCTGATCCATGTCATCAATGCTCTCTACCTTGTCACTGCTAAACTCTCATCACCTCTATTTCCTTATCAACCACTCATCTCTACCACTTGTACTGTGTCTCTGCATGGCTCTTCTACAGGAAATTAGAGTCCCCTGGATGACGAGATCCTCCTCCCCATTGCTACCCAGTCTCTTCCCTTGCCTCCATTCTTCCCTGACCACACAGATGCTGGCACTCTGTTCACTTTCCCCCCATCTATTCTTTCTCTAGCTGATGTTATCCATCACAGTTTCCACAAAGGCTTGGTGTTGCTGTGCCAGTCTTATCTCCAGTCCTGACCTGACCTCCTGGCCAATATCCAGGACTGTGGAATTTATGATTTACAAAATGGCAAAATGCTTGCACTTTTGGAGATTTCTATTTAGGTACTGAGTTAATGCAAGGTCCTGAGGTGGGGAAAGCCTGGAGTGAGTGGCAGTGGAATGGAGTTAATCTAATTATACTGATGTTGTGGCAAACACACCCTAGGGTGGCCCTATGATTCCTTTTTCCTAGTATCTATGCCTTTGTGTAATTCCCTCCCCTTGAGTGTGGGTAAGGTTGGTGACCTGCTTCTAATCAACAGAATGACAAAGGTGAAGAGATTTTGTAGATATAATTAAAGTCCCTAATCAGTTGACTTGATTCAGCAGACTGTGTGTGTTACATGGGCCTGATCTAATTAGGTGAACGCTTTTAGAAGGCCTAGACCTTCCCTGAAGAGGCCCCAAGCAGCAGAACCTACCCATTGCTGGCTTTGAAGCAAATTGCTATGAATTCTACAGCCACAAGGAGAATTCTGTCACAATCTGAGGAGCTTGGAAGCAGATCCTTCTCTACTTGAACCACCAGATGAGAATACACCCCAGGTACCTTTTTGACTTCAACCTTGTGCTAGATTCCTAACCCACACAATGATGTGGTGTTGTAAGACTGTAATAGTTTTTAGCCAGCAGTAGATAACCAAGATAGATATCCTATGCTAAAAGCTGAAATCCTGAATCATGGCTATCCCTAATATGGGCTTACTTCATCACTGAGCAAAATCTACTTATGGCAGTGAGAAGAGAACGAGACAGGTATTAGTTAGACAGGAGTTATGTGTGCCCATAACCCCCAGCAGCCTGGGACCAAGCAGAGGAAGAACACAGTGTTCTTCTACACACTAATAGTTAAAAGGTTTTCAAAACTGGTAAATGAAAAATGTCATTGTTCTGGAATGTGCTGTTCATCAAATCAATAACCTGCACACTGAAGGTAAAAATTTTCCTTTTGTGGTGGGAGTCAGTCTCTTTTGTACTAGCAGTGAAAAGTAACTGCAGAATCCTAGGCTTTCCTGAGGATAACAGTTGTTTACTCAGGGAGGATCAGTATTCAGAAATATTTTATCATTTTCTTCTCCTGCAAGTGTATTATGGGGGTTTTGTTTAAATATGCAATAATATTAAAATGGATATTTCATAAGAATAAGACATCTTTAAGTACATACAGAACTCATTAATTTTTATTTATTTATTTTTTTTTGTCTTTTTTTGTCTTTTTCCGTGTCCAGCAACGGATCGCAACCCTCGGCGTTGCTCCCGCGCCTCACTCAGCCAGTGAGCGGGAACCAGTCTGTATGTGGGATCCGAACCCTCGGGCGGGAGCGCCGCCGCGCTTCCCAAGCGGCGCACTTATCCAGTGCGCCACCGGGCCAGCCCAGAACTCATTAATTTTAATTTTGAAATGACATTAAAGACTCCATTTTGGACAGCCCCCATTCTGTACCAAATAAATTATTAATGGAGAAGTGTGGCTTAGTGTTACCTTCCTCTTCTCTACATTAAAAGTTTAAGCTTTGGAGTAAGCCACACCAAAAAAGCCCATGTTTGAAATAAGTAGTCCCCCCTTCAGCCAATTTGAAAAGAAAAATATCCCCAGCTATTATCATATTGGGGTCTCTTTCTTTAGGTCTAATAGTGTTTGCTTTATATATCTGGGTGCTCCACTGTTAGATGAATATATATTTATGATTACTATGTCTTATTGCTGAATAGATCCCTTTATCATTATATAACAGCCTTGTCTCTTTTTATGGTTTTTGGTTTAAAGTCTATTTTATCTAAGAATAGCTACTCCTACTCATTTTTGGTTTCCATTTGCATGGTATATGTTTTTCCATCCCTTCACTATTATTCTGTGTCTTTATGGGTGAGGTGAGTTTCTTGAAGACAGCATATAGTTGGGTCTAGCTTTTTAATCCAATCAGTCTGTGTCTTTTGAGTGGGGAATTTAATCCATTTACATTTAGGGTTGTTATTGAGAGGTACTATCTTACTCCTGTCATTTAATTGCCTTTCCTATGGTTGATTTAAATATCTTTTGTTCCTTTCTTTCCTTTTTATTGCCTTGTGTTTATTGCAGCTCTACTTATAGTAACCAAGAGTTGAAATCAACATAAAGGTCCATCAACAGATGACTGGATAAGGAAAATGTGGTATATATACTCAATGGAAAACTACTCTGTCATAAAAAAGAATGAAATTTTTCATCAACAGATGACTGGATAAGGAAAATGTGGTATATATACTCAATGGAAAACTACTCTGTCATAAAAAAGAATGAAATTTTCCATCAACAGATGACTGGATAAGGAAAATGTGGTATATATACTCAATGGAAAACTACTCTGTCATAAAAAAGAATGAAATTTTTCATCAACAGATGACTGGATAAGGAAAATGTGGTATATATACTCAATGGAAAACTACTCTGTCATAAAAAAGAATGAAATTCTGCCATTCACAGCAACATGGATAACTCTGAGAATATTATGTTAAGTGAAATAAGCCAGGCACGGAATGAGAAATACCATGTCCTCACTCATAAATGGGAGCTAACAGAAAAAGAATCACAATAATATATTGAACTTTCAAAAAAAAAAAAAGAAAGAAAGAAAGAAAACTGGTTATTAGAGGTGGGAAAGGGGGAGAGGGGTGAGAAATTAGTTAAACCACAAAGACTGATTACATTTTAAGAGTATACTAATTACCCTGATTTGATCACCACATATTGTACACGTATTGAGATTCAATTCTGTACCCCACAAATATACATAATTATCTTTTTTCTTTTTTTTACAATGTGGTTGATTATTGTGGCCCATTACCGAAACCTCCCTCCCTCCTCCCTACCAACAATGTCCTTTCTGTTCACTTGTAGTATCAACTTCAAGGAATTGTAATTGTTGTCTTCTTCTCTCCCCCACCCCCGTTTTTTTTGTGTATTTATTTTTAGCTCCCACAAATAAGTGAGAACATGTGATATTTCTCTTTCTGTGCCTGACTAGTTTCACTTAATATAATTCTCTCTAGGTCCATCCGTGTCGTTGCAAATGGCAGTATTTCCTTCTTTTTTATAGCAGAGTAGTATTCCATTGTGTAGATATACCACATTTTACGTATCCACTCATCTCATGATGGACATTTGGGCTGGTTTCAACTCTTAGCTATTGTGAAGAGTGCTGCGATGAACATTGGGGAACAGGTATGCCTTCGACTTGATGATTTCCATTCCTCTGTGTATATATATTCCCAGCAGTGGGATAGCTGGGTCATATGGGTTTTTAATAAAAAAAAAACTGTCAAAAAGAAAAAGGAGTTGTAGCAGGGTATAGGGTCTGATTTGTTACTGATCGTTTTGCATGGTGCTGGTAAGTCAATGTATCGATACTGACAACAGCAGGGAACTTGTGATTTTTCTGTAAAGCAAGGGAACCATTTGGGGAGGTGGGGGGCGGGGATTAGATTCCTATAGCATCAGAGATGGCAGATGTTAGAGGGTATCTAATTCCGTGATTTTTCTGTAAAGCAAGGGAACCATTTGGGGAGGTAGGGGGCGGGGATTAGATTCCTATAGCATCAGAGATGGCAGATGTTAGAGGGTATCTAATTCCACCCATTCACTGTATGATACAAGTTCAGAGATAGGAAGACAATAAAATCACCAGCCAATTAAGTGATAGAGAAAGGATTAAAACCCAGCTCAACAAATTCTTTTGATACTCTACCACTGTATTCTTTCTTGACTGTTCTCCCCACTGACTCTTTCTCAAAAAAATATATAATCTTTGTGCTCTTTTGAAACTTGTAGTCACTGAAGTTGAGAATTATTAGTTCCACACAAGCTCAGCTACATTACCTGAGGTAATACAGTTATCCATAGTCAGCTTTGATGATATGACATTAAAAAAAAAAAAAAAAGCTGTAGAACAACTGTATGCTTAGCCTTAGATCCCACATCATTTGCTTCCTTGGTGAACAACCAATGACACAAGGGCCATAAGCACACCTCCACCAAGCTTCTCAGTGTGGCCTCCTTTATGGAGTTTCAGGAACTTGCTCATCTTACAGACGAAACAAAGATCCAAAAAGGGCTACACTCTGCCAAGTCCTGGCCCACACCTAGCTCCCATTGCCTTGTGCTGATTGAGAGCTTTAGCACTCACTGGCTAGGTCTGGCAGACAGTGGAGGATGAAATTATTGGTTTGAGCTTGGTTATTAGATGGGTAGAAGCCACAGTTTGATCTAATGCGCTCAGCCTGGTGGTGTAAGAATGAGGGAGGCTGTCCTCTAAATGAAATCTAAAACTACTATGGATGCTGCTAGTAAGTGGACTGAGAAGTACAATAAGCACTTCTTTGATGTTAAAGACGGAGGCAGTGGCTAGAAGTGCAGTGACTACCCAAGTTTAATTCTTGGCTCGGTAACTGACCAACTACATGACACAGGTTGTTACTTAAATTCTCTAAACTTCATTTTCCTGATCTGTAAAATGGGAATAATAATAGAATTTTATAGAATTGTTGCTAGTACTAAATGAAAAAGTCACTGAGAGAGAACTCTACGTGTTTCATAATGTTAGCTGCTATTATGTTGCTGTTAGTGATGAAAAACATCTGTTGTCTTACAGGATGTAATATTCAGAATTTCTTCAGTATCCTTACCTTTTAAAATTTAGTAGTTTGCCAAGTCAGTCAAGGAACAAAACACTTCAGTCATGTGTATTACTGATCAACAAAATTTGTTGGAAAGTGTAGCATCATACTCCAATAGAGCAGTACATACGAAGGAAAAGTTTCTGAAATGTTAGTTCTCCTTACTTCCCAACTCCCAAAACAACTTTGATAATTAAAAAAAAACACTAAGCACAGTTGTAAATACTGTATTTCCTATTTTTAAAAAAGCCAGAATATGTGTGTTATGTATATATTTTAAAAATGTGCCCTCCAAATGAGTATTTCAACAAGTGGGTGGAAAATAGAATTAAAAGATAATATGAATCTTTCCATAAACTTTTTGAAGTACCCTTACATTTTTTTCCCCTTGGTCTTTTGCAAAAGAAAGATATGCAACAAATATACTCTGAGGTACTCTCTTTAGGAAGGCAAAAAAAATACAGTCTATAAATATTATTTTTACCTATACTGACTTAAAGAATATCCTAGCACATACGTTACCCCCCTTTGTTAATTTTTAAGATCCCCAAATCTTCCAACCCCCACCCCCACCCCCAAAACACATTCCCCCAAGGATTCTAAAAGCTAACTGGACTCCCGGTACCAATACTACTTTCCTCAGAAAACCAAGAAATAGTAGTACTGCCCAGTGTACAGCCAGCGCAAAAACAAACCATTCTTCAATTTAATAAGGTGAAAACGAGTATCTGTCACTTAAGTTTTCAAAAAGCACTAGAAAAATGTGTATAAAGGTAACTGAAATGCCATCCACAAAACAGTTACAACCACCAAAATCAGGAGGCTTATTTTTCTATTTTACTTCAAAAGGAACAAATAAATGGTCACAAGTCTTTGATAAGTTCTGAATTCGCCACCGCCTCCAGAAACTGCACAAATGAATAGTTCTTTTGTTTTACTTATTTATAACATATATATCACATAAGGCAAATTCACTTCATGCTTTACTTCAGTAAAATGGGAAAAAAGTTTTCTCTGAAATTGGCACTAAAATTATTTTAAGTTCTTAATAGCAAGGAGATACATCCAACTATGAGCAGAATGAACAGTCATAATACATATCAAATCAAAATGATTTTCTTTATATAATCAGCAATGAGTAACTCCAGAGGTAGTATGGCAGAAATGAGCATGGATCCTATCAGGTCACAACCAACTAAGAAATTAAACTTATTTTTCTCTATGGTTTTGACCATCAATTGCTTTATTCATTTAGGACCTGAATAAAAACCACTCTCAGCAGAAATCTTGGCCCATTAATTCAACTGACATATCAGCTTACAACTTTCAGGACCGTACATACAAAAAATGTAAAGTATAAAATTATGTAAGTTTGAAATGGTTTTAATCATATTCCTTAAAAATATTTACATTTCCCAGTACTTGCTTGACAAAACCCCCTGCAATATATTTCTACGCTAAACTTTTATTTATAAAATGAGGCTCATTTGAGATTTCAATGACTGCTATGCTACAAATTACTTACATTCTGTAAAATATTTTAAGAACTTTTCCTATCAAAGGTAGTTTATATTGGATTATCTGAAACCCAATAGTGCCCACACACGAGCATCATATAATTCTTTTCATTAATGCTTGGAAAGCACTGTGAAAAATGAAAAGTGCTGTTAAGTGCTATAATCTCCCTTAAATTTCACTTACACTGTGTGCGCATTGTGAAATAAACACATATGCAGCATGTCCATGTTTTGATATGTATTTTTTATTTCCCTGCAGTTTTCACTTATCAAGAACAAGTAACAGGGAAAGTTGTCTGAACTAGTGCATAAACAAACATTCTGAAACACCACTACACGTATCTAATTTACAAGAACCGTATAAAAAAAGTCACTAAAACACTACACTATGAAGGTGTCCAACGCTTACAGTCAGACTTTTTCCAACCCGTTACTTGCCTTGTAGCCACAGGAAAACTCTCCAAAATTGAAAAGACGATCTTGCCACAACCCTCCCCCCCTCCCAACACCTGGGATGGCTCGATATCTAGACTTCCAATAATTATTGCAATGATATAATGCAATACATACCTGGTAAAATATCTTTTATGTGGTGTGTTACAGTTTTAAAGCCAGTTAAAATATGCAGTCTTCAGATAAAATGTAATCCTTGAAAAATTTTCATTTCATATCTGCACAGTTTAAATGTGCTAGATGCATAATTTTTCCTAGTCCATTTTTTGTGTAATTATTTTTTATAAACTGGTATTATAAATAGAAATATACATTCAAAATATATGGAAAAGTGAGTTACACTACATTAAATTTGCATGTATCGATCCATCCCTTTCCCCTGCACAGTAATAGAAAATACTATTTTGCCTTGAACTTCATATTTGACAGTGAAATGCCACTAAAGTATTTACCAAAAAGTCCATCTAGTCAAATTGTGAAACAAAATGAACCAAGTGAAAACTTTACAGTTCCTTTAGAAAAAAATTACAAGAATTTCATTTCCTAGCTATGAATCTTTAACTTTTTAGACACAAAGTTGGATTTATTTTTACAAGATACAAAATGTAAACATGGCAAAATAAATAGTTAAAACAAGTGATGCAGGATCCCATTTCATGCTCATGATCCCATTAAAGAATTATTTTTTAAAATCCATTCAGTTGCAAATTCAAGTGCAAAAGCATGATGATGAATATCTACTATTCAAGTAACAGAAATAATATTGATGATACAAATAAACTATTTTACAAGGTAGTGATTTTCCCAATTTTACAAAATATACATCATATATCGATTTAATATCCGATATACTACAGTCCATTTAGGTCCATTGTTACGCTCTGTGATCCACAGAGTGTTGCCTTTTGCATTCAGCTGGAATATGAATGACTGCATGCCATCAGCACAGGTCAGAGCCACATGTTTTAGGTTATGTCACTTCCATAGCTACTGTTGTCTCTGCTATTCCATTTAAACCCAATCTTTCTGGTTCATGGTTCTCTCTATAATAAGGCAAAGAGTAAATAAACATTAATACTCTCTAGAATACGATGTTACCACTTAGTATTTACGATACATTTTTATGTAACTACAACTAAACATGACTTCACAAGAACATTTCCTATTTTTACAATTTCTAGACAGGAATGAGGAAAAGTTTTCTTCAGCTCAGAAATTCTATTAATTGCTAATTATTTGATTATAAATATTTTCTGAGGAAAGATAATTTCATATAGCATTTCAGTAGAAGATGACCATAAATTATGAATTATGTAACACAGGACAATCCAAGTTTTTTTGTTTTGTTTTGTTTTGTTTTTTACAACAGATGGAGCATACGATGCTTAAAAATAATAATCATTCAGAGTACAATATTACTTTGCACTAGAGTTTAATTTTACAGGCTTAAGGTCAAGTACTTATTAATCCATGCAAATCAATTTTTTTTTCCGATTCACTGTTCTCCTTCTATTAGTGTCATAGAAAGAAATATAAAAAGATAATACACTATTATAGATTTAGTTAACCCTAGAATATCCTTAATTTAAATATATACATAGAGTAATTTATTTTCTGTGTATAATGCTGAAGAAAACACAAATTTTGATTTCAAACATAAACTCTGGCATGGAATTAATAATAACCCTAATCTTCTAGACTGCCTTAAACTACAAAAAAATAATATAAGAGTAACTGAAGCTTCTAAAACAGACTGATGTGTTTGCCAATTAGATGTTTTTTTTCTTCCCTTTTAAAAAAAAAATAATTCTGGCTGGCATTTAAGCATCCTACTAGGGACCTCCAACAAATAATCTAAGTCATAGAGCTTTACACTAAACAGACCCTGAATATCTGGAAAAACAAGTCTGTCAACAGACACCTATTGCTTGAGCAGTAGAAAAAAAGTCTTTTTCCTCCCATAGGATAGCCAGCACAAAGGGAGAGAAGAATGCCTGAAATGCACACGCACGTGCGCACATGCGCGCGCGCACACACACACACCTTGCTATGCTGCTGATGGCACTGCTGGGAGTAACTTTTGGCACTCTGTCCATACTGGCAGCAACTGTGGCAAGTTTTAAGGCTGTTGGCGATGGTGCTGAAGTCCGTGTATTAATATGCACATTGACTGGAGAAACAACACTGACGTTATTGAGGTGCACTGCATTCGTCAGGCAGGAATTGTTCATGGGAAGTGTTTGAGGACTGCTCGTGCACAATGCTGGGATTAAGTGGTTTGTAGTGGTGTGGCCAACTGTCCTTACAAGTTGTACAGCTGAAATCCCTGGGCTGGATGATAAAGCCATATTGGTGGAGTATAATGTTTTAGAGGTTCCTAAGAGAGAGAAAAAAAATTCAATTATTATCACGGGACATTAATAAAACTTTTTAAAAAGGAGTTTAATAATAAAAATAAATGCAAACATTTGTATTCTAATTAAATACCAAGTTAGCTTTCCATATAATTGTTTCTCCAAAGAGAGCTTCTGATAAGTAAGTACAACGTACTCACCTGTTACTACCCTAAAGATACCTTCTTTCTATTGGTAGGCATAAAAGGGTTTTGCAAAGTATTCTTCTGCCTCTAAGAGGGTACTTCAAAAAGTTCATGGAAAAATAGAATTACAAAAGACAAATCTTTCCATGAAATTTTTTGAAGTATCCTTGTGTACCTGTCAACTTTAGAGGTTAGCATAATAAGACAGATGGAAATGATAGTTGGATATCCCCAAGAATTTATAGATGCATGAACATTAGTAAGGATGGACAATCAGGATCATGGGTATACGTAAAAGCAACTGGAAAATCTTATAGTCTCAGAATTTGTTGAAGAGTGATAGGAGCAGCAAGTCTTTGAGGACTCAGGATAGTAAGAAGCAAACATGGTTTCACAGCAATACCGTATACTCAACTGGAAGGCTCAGAGAGAGTATGTCTATGAGTATGTAAGAGTGAGAAGGTAAACTTAAATTTACTACAAACTGTCCAGGTTTATATTTCACTTTTTTGTCAATGCATGGACAATTCAATGGTGATGGTTAGTAATTCGCTCAACGGATTTCCTAAGTCATGAGGCAACTGACAGTATGTAAATGAAACCAAGAAGGGTAGAGTGTTACACAGGTAGGTAACCAGTGGTGTGGGAGGAAACAGGGAGCAGGCCCTATGTGAATTCTAGAAAACACCCAGCTCTTCCCCCAATCTTTACAAAGAAATTCTGAAGAGTCCTGACTGACTTCTTGTACACGTTTTTCCCCTTGGGTATAAAAAACAAAAACCATACTCCAAATCAGTGAGTAACACTTTCAAGCTAGTAAGTACCATGTGAAACCCAAGCCATACCTGAAGGCTGGACAACGCCGTTTATGTTGTTGTGGCCTGTGTTCTGTTCCTTGGCTACTTCACTGCGACTTGGAACAGGTGCACTAACCACTGCAGATGCAGCAAAGTGGGCGCTGGCTGAGTCGAGTGTTTTAGACATACAGTCAGAGGTGCTTGAGCCCTATAAAATGAACAAAGTCAAACTCTCAATTTTGTAGATGTGATTTCATGTACAAATTAAGGAATGGAGCAAACCTAAGAGGCTATTGTTGGCTTTCTAATCTTGACCAGTTACAAGTGTTTAGATTAAGAGATCTAGGATTCCAGAAACTATTTTTGGCACCTCAAGCAGGAAAGTGACTAAAAACTGGGAAACAATTATTTCTGAGAAAGAACTAGGAGACTAAAAAACCCAACCCTTTATGATCTTTTAATTTTTCCAATAAGTATTAATGAATGCTTTTAAGAATGCTTGACAAGCTACGTAGTATGGGTGAGATGAAATCACAGAGATGACTAATAAGTCATTTTCGTCTCAATGTAAAAATCTGCCTTGGCTTAATGTTGGAGTAGGATGAAAACAGTTTAGGCTTGTTACCCAAGATACTCAGAAAAAGCAAACAAAGACAAGTAAAAAGGCCATTCCTCCTTGATTCTGTATAAAATCTGTTAACTGTTACTAAGGCCGATAGCCCTAATCTATGAGCCAATCTGAAATCCACCTGGATGTCACAGGAGTGTTTTCATGTTGCCAGACTAAGGATCTTCAAGGTCAGTGTACTGACCATTTGAGAATGAGCTGAATGATATAGGCAGATCCTGGCCTGAGAGCTTGCGAATATAACCAAGATTGAGTTAATCTCAGTTATTACTTTAAAAGTAGCTTTAGAATTATGTAGCAACAAAACTTAGGACCTACAAGGCACGGTTTATTTTTTTTCAGGTGACTTAAATTTGAAATATATTTCTTAGTTTTGTTTTGTTTTTGGTGGCTTAAAACAACAGAAACTTATTCTCATTTAGCTCTGGAGGCCAGAAGTCCAGTGAGTCTTACGGGGCTAATATCAAGGTGTTGGCAGGGCTGGTTCCTTCTGGCAATTACAGTTTCATGAAGTATTTTTATTCCTATCACTAGTGTCTTTATTTAGTTGTGTCTATGGACATCTTCTCCTAGTGGCAATTTTTTTCTATAGGGAAATGAGAATCACAGAAGCAAGGAGCTACACTATTCAGATTTATTGCACAATTCGAGAGCTGTCATGGGGCACAACCACACATGAATATAATTATCTCCACAAATTCTCAATAACCCTTCAAAAAAGATAGTTATTTCTTTCCTAAATTAAAAATATCATATTTGGCTCTAGTACTCTTCTCAAAATATTCAGACTAGTTTATATAGTCACTTAAAATTATGCAAATTAAAAGAAATTCGGTTAGATTCCCAAAATCAAAACTGGCAAATATCTTCTGTGATTTGACTAAAACTGAACAAAACTACATAATTATGAAAGAAAGGAAGAGACATAACTATGATCAAAAGACAAGTTTACCTGTGCTTTTGGATGTGTCTGTTGCGAGGAATGCTGAGATTGCTGTTTCTGCTGAAGCTGAGCAAGTTGCTGCCTTTGCATTTGAACTAACTGCTGTTGATGTGTCTGAAATTGCTCTTCTGTTATACCCCCTGTTACTGGTAAAGGACATTAATTTTAGAAATAAGTACATTTTAAAGTATTTTTAATAATAGAAGTAGAATACACTATAAACTTATTCTACAATTAAGATGAAAAACAACTACAAATCACAATATACATCAGAAAAGAACCCAATAAAAATGCCAGTCTTTCAGTGTGACATATGCTTATATCCATGATCTCCACATCACATGACAAAAATTCCTATATGTAGTTTTTATCGTATAACATAGCAATAACATGAGGATTTTACCATTTATGCAGACTTAGTATCTTTGAGATTACTCTCAATTCTCTATATTATTATGGTGACCATGTAACAAGAAAAATTTTGATTTATTAATGTAAATAACAATAATGACTTACAGCCTTAATAAGAAACTATTTGCAAGACTGAAATGTAAACAAAATTTCATTCATTGATATTTAAGTAGATCACTGATAAAGACACAAAGATATTTCCATAGAAGTCAGCACATTATTAATCAAGAAACATTAAATCACATCAGAATACATGTACTCTAGAGTAATTTTGCTCTGTTTTTCTTTATTGCTTTCTTTCCTCTCTCGCAACTATTTTCCTCAATTAACAAGTATTTGCTATCTACTATGACACAGAGTGCTGCACTAATAGTTAATAGAGGGGAAAATAAACTAAGAGGAGGGTCCCTGCTATAAAGTCCTATGGTGTAGCTGGAAAGAAAAGATACATATAAAGAAATACCAACCAATATGAATCAACCTTTATATGCAACTGAAAGATCCAATCAATATGACCTAAAGGAGTTTAGATTGGAGACTACATCCTCAACCAAGGTTATTCCCCAAAAGTTTTGTTTAGTAGGATCACATATGATAAATTAGAAAAAAAAAAAATTTTTTTTTTTTTTTTGTCTTTTTCCGTGTCCGGCAACGGATCACAACCCTCAGTGTTGCCCCCGTACCGGACCGGGGACCGGCAACGGGATTGCAACCCTCGGTGAAGCTCCCGCGCCTCGCTCAGCCAGTGAGCGGGAACCGGTCTGTATGTGGGATCCGAACCCTCGGGCGGGAGCGCCGCCGCGCTTCCCAAGCGGCGCACTTATCCAGTGCACCACCGGGCCGGCCCAGAAAAATTTTTGATGGTAAATTAGACACATAAGGGTACTTCAGAATTTTATGACATAACAAGTTATGCCTAGTATAGTCTATCTTCTTTAAAAAGGAAGTTAGGCCCCTGAAATGGAAAAGCTTTCAATATACTTTCATTTCTGTTCTGTATTATAATTAAAATTTGTATTGGACTATGAGGAAAAGAAAAACAGTTCTTAGATAAGAATTTTATTTTTAGAAGATTCAAAAACCTGGGGCTTTTATAGCGCTCACTCTAAAATTTCAATATTACCTGTATTTTTGAAGTACACAATAGTTATCTTACTGAGTTACTAACAAAAATCAAATACCTTTCTTTGAACATGTTAAATTCACTGCAAGTGTTCTATTTTTAAAGGAAAAAAATAATTTTAATTCTAAATTTATAATTTCAAAATCAACTGAAAATGTCAAGTATTCATGAATTTCCAGCTGTTTGAAAACCTTGGGGAAAGAGATGAAAAATAGTTTATTAGATACAAAGGCAGGAAGGAAAATTTTAAACTGAAATAAATCTGCTTAAGTCCTATGTGTATAAAAAGTGTACCAATTCAAATGAAATGGACTTGGAATCTGGTATCATTAGCACAGTCCTTAAATTCAGTGTTAAGTTTGTCCAGAGCTGAGCTTTATGTTGTGGTGAAAAGGTGAGAATCACAGTGGTTAACTTTAAGTGAGGAATAAGCCAAATAAGGAGAGTATACTTTTAGTGGCTATTTCAAAATTAAGAGAGAAATGAGAACAATGAGTTTTTTCTCTTTCCAAAATCTTTTAGTCAGTTGATAAAATCTTACTAATTCTGAATAAAGTATATATCTAAACTAGCAGGAAGAAAAAATTGCCATTTTTTTTTATGACATAACAAGTTATGCCTAGTATAGTCTATCTTCTTTAAAAAGGAAGTTAGGCCCCTGAAATGGAAAAGCTTTCAATATACTTTCATTTCTGTTCTGTATTATAATTAAAATTTGTATTGGACTATGAGGAAAAGAAAAACAGTTCTTAGATAAGAATTTTATTTTTAGAAGATTCAAAAACCTGGGGCTTTTATAGCGCTCACTCTAAAATTTCAATATTACCTGTATTTTTGAAGTACACAATAGTTATCTTACTGAGTTACTAACAAAAATCAAATACCTTTCTTTGAACATGTTAAATTCACTGCAAGTGTTCTATTTTTAAAGGAAAAAAATAATTTTAATTCTAAATTTATAATTTCAAAATCAACTGAAAATGTCAAGTATTCATGAATTTCCAGCTGTTTGAAAACCTTGGGGAAAGAGATGAAAAATAGTTTATTAGATACAAAGGCAGGAAGGAAAATTTTAAACTGAAATAAATCTGCTTAAGTCCTATGTGTATAAAAAGTGTACCAATTCAAATGAAATGGACTTGGAATCTGGTATCATTAGCACAGTCCTTAAATTCAGTGTTAAGTTTGTCCAGAGCTGAGCTTTATGTTGTGGTGAAAAGGTGAGAATCACAGTGGTTAACTTTAAGTGAGGAATAAGCCAAATAAGGAGAGTATACTTTTAGTGGCTATTTCAAAATTAAGAGAGAAATGAGAACAATGAGTTTTTTCTCTTTCCAAAATCTTTTAGTCAGTTGATAAAATCTTACTAATTCTGAATAAAGTATATATCTAAACTAGCAGGAAGAAAAAATTGCCATTTTTTCAATAATTTTTTTTATTTTTTTATTTTTATTTTGTCAATATACACTGTATATGATTATTATGGCCCATCACCGACACCTCCCTCCCTCCTCCCTCCCCTCCCCCCCAAGAATGTCCTTTCCGTTTGCTTGTTGTAACAACTTCATGAAAGTATAGTTGTTATATCTTCTTCCCCGGAGGTATTACTCTACCTGACTTTAAACTATACTACAAAGCTATAATAACCAAAACAGCATGGTATTGGTATAATAACAGAGACTCTGATCAATGGAATAGAATAGAGCACCCTGAAATCAACCCACGCACTTACTGCCATTTGATCTTCGACAAAGGCATCAAGTCTATTCACTGGGGTCGGGACTCCCTCTTCAGCAAAGGGTGCTGGGATAACTGGTTATCCATTTGCAGGAGATTGAAACTAGACCCATATCTCTCACCTTGTACTAAAATCAACTCAAAATGGATTAAGGATTTAAATATACACCCCAGAACAGTAAAACTTATTAAAGAAAACATAGGAGAAACCTTTCAGCAAATAGGGCTGGGCACAGACTTCATGAATATGACCCCAAAAGCACGGGCAACCAAAGGAAAAATAAACAAATGGGACTATATCAAACTAAAAAGCTTTTGCACAGCAAAAGAAACAATTAACAGAGCTAAAAGACAGCCAACAGAGTGGGAGAAAATATTTGCAAAATATACATCTGTCAAAGGATTAATATCCAGAATATACGAAGAAAATGAATTAACTTTACAAAAACAAACAAACAAACAAACAAAAAACTAGCAACCGAATGAAAAAATGAGCAAAAGAGCTAAATAGGGCTGGGCACAGACTTCATGAATATGTCCCCAAAAGCACGGGCAACCAAAGGAAAAATAAACAAATGGGACTATATCAAACTAAAAAGCTTCTGCACAGCAAAAGAAACAATTAATAGAGCTAAAAGACAGCCAACAGAGTGGGAGAAAATATTTGCAAAATAATTTTTTTTTTAAAAATTACCATTGTGGGGCTGGTAGTCCCTGGCTAACAAAGTATTGCCAACTAGAGGTGTTCTACTTGCTTTTATGAGCAGATGATCATTTGTGCATATCTAAAAAAAAGGGGGGATGCTGATAACACTATTCGTTGTTCATTTACTGCCCTGTCTCGTTGTCTTAATTTGCTTAGGAGCCCCATCCCCATCTTTTTCTCCTCATAGGAAACTCATAAAATCCCAACCTAGTTTCAGTCCAAATTATTCAGATTAATGGTCAGTGTTTCTCAACCTTCTTAAACTTAGGCTGACCTTTTTTTTTTTTTTTAATTTTTATTGAATCAAAATCGATTATACATATTTTTGGGGTTCAACGTTGAGATATGTTGATCAAATCAATATTACAAGCATATATATTGTTACAAATTGTAATTATTCTTTATGCCCCTTGTCCAATCTCTTCCCATACTCCTCTACCTCCCCCCTCTAATTACCCTAGATTTCTTCTCTCCTTCTGAAAGAATAATGGTTACTCTGTTGATTTGTTGCCTAGATGATCTGTCCAATGCTGAGAGGTGTGATCAGGTCCCCCAATTCTATCATAGAGTACATGCTTTTTCTGTCACTCTGGAATGGGCTTTGTGGAGAGAGACATCCTCTTCTTTATCTCTGGTTACTCCCCTCCCTTGTGTCAATGCATTCCAGTGGCTGGCAGACCATCGGCATGGTGGGTGTGGCATCTAGCCACTTTTGCGGCAGCCATGGTTACTGTGGTTGCTGTGGTGGTCCACCCACATGGAGGTGATATTTTTGGAATATCAAAATATCACCAGCTCTCTGGTGCTGGTGGTGTTATGCCTGGTTGGGGGGGAGGGGGTCCAGTCCCCAGCTCCATACCTTGGGTCCCTGGGTGGGCCCTGAGGTGCTGGCACGGTGTGCTTGGTTGTAGGAGAGGGGTCTGGTACCCAGCTCCATGTTAGGCTGACTTTGATAACACAAATGTCATCCCTGATCCCATTTCCAGTTGAGAATCACTGATATAAACTTAATTTTATAATATGGATATACTTTAAAACATTACATTCATTTTTTTCCTCTTCTCCCTCATCTCACGCTCAGTAGGTAATATCCACTCTTGACATCTTGTTCTTTCTTTACTATTAAGGTATTCTGTGCTTGAAACAAATTCATGTTCCTCATTCACAGTTTTCTAGAGTACTGTTTAGTATTACTTCAACTCCTTAGACAAAAATAGCAAATAGTGATCACAACACAAAATTGGAATACATACAAAACACCCTTTCTAACTTCTTTATCATTTTCGGGGTTATGGGGTAGTGGCAGGAAATGTATGGTTTAATGGCATGGACACAATACTGAATTGTTATTCTCAGCATTCTCAGAGTTAACTTACTGGTAGGTAGAGGTTGGAAGTTTGATTCAAAGCACTTTCTCTGCTAATTATTTTTCCTTTAATAAGTTACTGAATAAGTTTCCTTTAATAAGTTCTTCCATTAAAATTTTCTTACACTGCTTTGGGTCATCAAGAGGCATGCATTAAAATACACCAGGAAAGAGTTTACGAATGAGATTCAGGACAGGGACCCAGCTTTGGGTGAGTTGTGTGTGGGGGAACAAATGGGAAGTAGAAACGTATAAAAGAGAAATCTTCCCTGCTTCTCTTGCTTAGGGCCAAGCCAGGTTCTTCTCATTAATTGAATCTTAAGTCATTAGCTTAACTGAAATTCATGGTAGTAATAATTACCCCACCTCACCCAAGTTCTATCAATTTAAAATCTGATTGTTTTGTGAAAATGGCAATACTTCACTACTGCAGACAGATGGGAAATATTCCTTTCCCTAAGTAAGAAGTTCTGCAAATCTTCCTAGGTAATACATTCTAATACATTGGTATATCTATTACAGAATTTTCCCTTTTAACAACCAAATATGTCATTCCATATATGAACGAGTAAAATACTTGCATTTTTAGACATCTTATATATAAAACCCACAGTTTGTTTTTCATGAAAGCCCTTAACCTTTCTGGCTATCTTCTATACATCTGGCAATTTTGGTTTGCTTTTATTCCTCAGATAAATTCACGTACCTCTTCTTACAATACTTGTCATCATCCTTGGTATATTGATTCTGTTCTCAAAGGTCCTAGGCATCCCTCCTTTCATCCTTTACCACTCAGGTATGTGGTTCCTACATGTGTATAGGTATGTGGTCTGTGTAGGCTGACCTCTTATCTCCCTTCCCTCCCATACTCTGACAGTGATCCACCAAAAACATACTCTGGGTACCTTCATAGACTTTACACTAATATAATAATTATAAAACTCTAGATAACGGTTTCTTAAGCTTGGGCTCAGAAAGGTATTCTTGAGTATATGTGAAATCTTTTCAAGTATTTGCTAACTCTGTATTGCTGTATCATTGATAAACTAAAAAGAAAGATCTAATAGAAATATTAGATTTCTGGACGATCATCCCACAATAAGAGTATGGACATACAACTTCTGTCCATGTACCTGCCTTTCTTTTTTCATAATCTTTTAACTTTTAATGCAGTGTTCCTCAAACTGGGCAAAGATGATGTATTTTGGGGAAGCCATGAATTCTTCTTGGTCTGCTGGCCTAGACCAAGTTTTCACCGTTTAACGAAGAACACCTATTGTGGTAGGTAAAGACTATCTAAAAGTTAAAATGAATATATTATCCAGCATTTCTTCATCTACCAGGCAGGTCTTTGTTAAAAGAGTTTTAATACATGCTTTATCAAAGCAATGCTGACTATATGCAAATTTTTTTTTTGTCTTAAGGACAGATCTGGGACTGAACTGGGGGATAGAGAGGGGGATCCTATTTCAAATCTTCTAGGTCACAGTGGGGAGTCAGGTGAAAGTTCACATAAACCACTGGAGCTACTCTTAGGACAAACTTTCTAATCCAGGAGAGTTGACATTACCTTTCCAGGACTACATACATCCTATAAATGAAACTCTTATAGCTAAAGGCAAACTAATGAATAAACTGTGAAACTTTGAGGGTGGGGAGTTCAAAAGTGAGGGGGGGCAGGGAATGAGGAACAAATGGATGTGAGGAAAATGAAAATAGACTAAAGATCCATTTAACCTTCTGATACCCAAGCTAAATAGTTACAATTGAAACTTCATTATTATTTCCTTTCACAGTCAAACTATAATCTTTTAATCCCTTAGGACTGAATCCATTTCTCACCTTTGGAAACAATGCTAACCTAGAAAATAAATCCTTGTGAGTACGTTAGCTAGTCATTAAAGCACAGTTTTACTCATCCAAAAACTTTAATGCTGACAAACATTTTATGACAATTTAAGAAAGAATTGGGAAGAGAAACAAATTAAAAATGAAGAATTTCTCTTGGAAAACTGTACAAACTATTAATTATTTTACAAAATTAGTAATATTAACATATTTGGAACTATTCAAAAAGGCTGTTGATATCTATCTACTTAGTATATTAAGACAGGTGATAAAAACTATGTTAGTTTGTAACCATGCATTAATGAAAAACAAGATTAAATGTAAATTAATTTGGCCCTTCAAGTCTGAACAAAGCACTTTTAGATATAAAATATATTTTCTTGAGTTTTGGATTTAAGAACATCATCTCAAAGAATAAGTAATACTGCAGTTTCAAATGACTAAAAACTTTATCTATTTATACAAAGAATGTAATATTTGCCATGTGCTATAAATTCCTACAGGGTAAGGATTATTTTCTCACAAAACTTTATAACTTTTAAACACTTAAAACAGTACAATCTCTCCTTTCACTCTCTATCCTGCTTTTATTCTTTGAAGAGTTTTACAAACAAGAAAACATATCTTTATTTTACTCAGCAGTTAGAGAACACATTTTTTTGCTTAAAATGAAAAGTCTTTAGTTTTAGCTTTTCTTCAGTTTTTTAGGATACACATTTCAATTTTCCTTTAAGTATATAAAAAATAAATAGAATATATTTTGGACAAAAGGATTATTACTTGAAAAACATTATCCAGGGTTACTAATAACATAAAAGAAAGATAATTCTTTGCCACTAGCCCTCAAGTAAATATAAGATGAAGCCCTCTTTCTTTTTTTTAATAACTAAGGAACTTGTCATATAAATAAACGTTACTGTCCAGTGCATTAGATTTCTACTTCTGATTAAATCCTTCATTTGCTGGGATTTCTCAGCAGTGAAACAAAAAATTCAGTACTAATACTTTGTTTAGTTCAGTGATATTCTCTGCCAAGTAAAAATTTGCTCCTGTTTCACTCATTACTCAAAGACATACGTTTTCATGACTAAGCCCATTAAGAACAAGCAGAAGGCAAAAGTATTTAAGATATATATTAAAAGAAATCAAATACATGAGGATTCCATTCTTTCATTTATGTCCATCAAAAGTAAAAATACAATTTTTTAAAAAGTCCTACATTCCTTCTCTTTAGGTAGATGAGGGTACTTCTATCAGTATTTACCGAATTATAACTGAATTCACTTAACATTTCTAACCAGAACTAAGAAAACTATGTAATGAATATAACTGGTACAAATAGGTACTTAAAATTACCACAGTTTTTCACAACTTTACAAAAAACTGTTAAAAGACTTTTTTCATGCTCTGTGTCTAATATTTTAAAAAAGAAATTTGTTAAAGACAAAAAACCTTGTGGCCTCAATGACTAGAGGGTCACAGTCAACAGAGAAGGAAAAGTCCAAACAAAATTCTGATTAAATACTTGTATAAAAGAACCAATTTCAAAATATTCACTCCTAATTAATGTACCTTAGTTGTTGCTTAAGCCTTAAAATTTTTTCAAAGGAAGAAAGAAATGGTAGTATGTTGAGGGTATTAAAAAATATAAGACAGAAAAAATTGCACAGACCAAAAAGACTAATTTTTTTTAATGGTAAGGGAAAGGTAAAAATACAAAGAATATCTTATTGTCTATGATGTTAACATTGCCTATTTGTGATTAAAGTTCCCCCAGAAGTGCATGCATGCCTAAGATAATATTTAAAATGCTTATTTTATGTTAATGTACAGGCCCCACCAAACCACCATGCAGGCTGCACAGGTGAGCAGGACCCACGCACTAACCAAACAGGAGACAGGGCAGCCCACCACACACTAAACTGCATTGATAACAGAAGAGTCAAGAGCAGAACCTACAAACAGACAATGAAGTTTTCACCCTTATAACCCACTCCAGAGTGATAGAAGAATTAAGTGATCAACCAGATGACCAAACATTAACATAAAAATACTAGAACTATAAATAAACAGGAAGATATGACACCACCAAAGGAATATGGTATTTCTCAAGTACCAAACTCCATAGAGCAAGAAATCCTCTAGGTGTCTGAAAAGGAATTCCGAGCACTAAACTAGAGAACACAATGAAACAAGAAAAAATATCCAGGATATGAAGGAGGAAATTTACAAAGAGACTAATAACTTCTAATAACTTAAAAAAGAATGTAATTTACAAAGAGACTAATAACTTAAAAAAGAATGTAAGAGAACTCCTAGAAATGAAGGATTCTCTCAGTGAAATAAAAAACAGAACAGAAAGCTTGAGCAGCAGGCTAGAAGAAGAAGAAGAAAGAATCTTAGAACTCAAAGATGGTTATTTTGAAATAACCTAGGCAGACAAGAAAAAGGAAAAAGGAATTTTAAAAAATGAAGAAAACTTAAGAGAGCTAGCAGACAACTTCAAGCATGTAAACATAGAAATCATGGGTATTCCAGAAGGGGAGGAAAAACAAAAAGGCACTGAAAACTTACTCAAGTAATAACAGAGAACTTCCCAAGTATAAGGAGGGATGCAGACCTTCAGATCCAGGAAGCCCAAAGACCCCAAACAGATTCAATCCAAAAAGATCCTCTCCAAGACATGTGACAGTCAAACCAGCAAAACTCAAAGACAAAAAGAGAATTCTAAAAGCAGCAAGAGAAAAGTGCCACATCACCTACAAGGGAGCCCCCAGGCCGGCCCGTGACTCACTTGGGAGAGTCTGGTGCTGACAACACCAAGTCGGGGGTTCAGATCCCCTTACCAGTCATCTTTAAAAAAAAAAAGGGGGGAGCCCCCATCAGACTAACAGCAGACTTCTCAACTGAAACTTTACAGGCCAGAAGAAAATGGGATGATATATTCAAAAAGCTAAAAGAAAAAAACTGCCAGCCAAGAATCCTATATCCAGCACAGTTATCCTTCAGAAATGAGGGAAAAATAGTGTATTTCCCTGACAAACAAAAATTATGGGAGTTCACTACCACACGACCAGCCCTGCAAGAAATACTCAAAGGAGTCCTGCATCTGGAATCTGAAAAATGATGATTAATATCACAGATTCACAAGAAAGAGCAAAACCCACCATTAAAACCAAAATGTAAACAAGAAAGAAGCTAAATCATGTCACCTCAAAAACTCAACTAACATTGAAGATAAAAAATAAAAGAGGAAAAAAGAGGCAAATGATGTTTAAAACATCTAAACAAAAAGCAATATAATGACAGGAGTAAAGCAATACTTATCAGTAACAATCATGAATGTAAATGGATTAAATTCCCCATTCAAAAGACACAGACTGACCGACTGGATTAAAAAGTAGAACCAACAATATACTGTCTTCAAGAGACCCACCTCACCTATAAAGACAAACACAGACTAAAAGTGAAGGGATGGCAAAAGATATACCATGCAAATGGAAACCAAAAATGAGCAAGGGTAGCTATTCTTATATGTTAATGTATGATAGTGTCATAGAATTATAGAGCTGATTATATGGAACTATTAAATATTCTGGATCAATACATATGAGGAAACTTTAAGAAGTTCAAAGAAAAATAGAATTAAAAGATAATATAAATCTTTCCATGAATGTTTCTTGCATGTAGTATTGATGATATAAACATTCACAACACATATACATTTTCAGAAAAAAGTCAAGTTAAATCTAGAGTTTATCTGTAATGTATAATAGAAAGCCACAAATATATGGCATGTTCAAGGTGAGAAGAAATATATTAGAATAATTTTTTAAATGGCATACAATGGTAGAGAAGAAATTCAGCGTATGAGCAAATGTAATTATAAATGCCTATATATTATATGTGTTTAAACTCCCTTTTGGGCAAAAATTATTTTTAGTAATGTTTGGTACAGAAATTTTTGTTTAATTAAATAATTTGAACTATGTCTTGGAGTTGGCTGAAAATAGATTTGACCTAATATTTGTCAACTTTTTACTATCTCTAGATTTCTAAGAATCCTGTGACTTCAAATCATATTAGGTATTTATCCATTTCAGCATCAAAACCTCATTAAACTTCATAGACTCATGAACTGTTTATAATGTGATATCACTTTCCTTACCTAAGTTTGTTTAGGAGAAAAGTAACCACCTAATTTGGATAAATGATATGTCAACTTCCAATCATTCAAACAAATCCAATTTTCTATCACAACCTTTAAACAGATAAATGTCTAAATCAAGTTGGAAAATAGGCAATACAGTGAAATAACACTACTGAGACCAAATTTCAAGCTAAAATGACTTAAAATCACTTTAAAGAAGTTTAAAAATTTCACATCTTAAAATGCAACATCCAGGAAATAATTTAGAAATACATATGTTTTGGGCCGAGCCCGTGGCACACTCGGGAGAGTGCGGCGCTGGGAGCGCAGTGGCGCTCCCGCCACGGGTTCAGATCCTATATAGGGATGGCCGCCGGTGCGCTCACTGGCTGAGCGCAGTGCGGCCGGTCTAAAAAAGGACCAAAAAAAAAAAAAAAAAAAAAAAGAAATACATATGTTTTACCAAAAGAAAAAAAAAGGATATCAACAGGTCAAGTCAAGTCTATTTTTGTCTTTGGATACCATGACTTTATATATTATATAGATGTTTATAAGTTATATGTCCTGTATATATGTGATGAAGAGAAAACTATCCACAGGAAAAAAAAAATCAAAAATATATTTTCAATTCTCTAGACATTATACATTATTTACAATGTATATGTCATAAAAAAATTAATTTGATCACAATGTCTCTGAAAATGGAAAAACCTTTCTGATCTCAACTAGAGTGGTAAGCTATTAGATAAAAATTATAACTATTCATAGGGAGCCTCCTAAAAAATAATTTTTCAGAAAGAAAGCTTTTAATGGTACTCTTGAGGAGCAATGCTTACATTTCAGCAAGGTTAATACACAAAAATGAAAATTTTCTTTAACATAAGAAGCCAACAGTACCATGCTATGATGATCTAGTGGCAGCTTATAAACAGTTTGGCCATAGGGAACTCCCTATGTATTCTGCCTATACATTCACCATACAAGGCATGCACATTCAAAATACACACCAGTGGGGCAAGGGTTCAGATCCCTGTACTGGCCAGCATCAAAAAAAAAGAAAGTTCAAAATACACATCAGTGGTTTTGCAGATACCAGTTAGGACATTTAGTTAAAATATGAACCCCAATAGTGGAGTTATGATTCTTAGACTGCAAAAAAAAAAAAATGCAGTAGGTTAAAGATGAAATTTCTTTCCTGAGTTGGATTAGGAAAATATACCTTCAAAATTTACCTTGAGAGTTTATTTAGCAGATAATGAAAATTAAGGAGAAAAGAATAGCAGGATAGCTTACCCGATATGCCATTTTTGCTGGTGTTCAATAAAGCTACAGATGCCGCAGAAACTCTTTTATTGTTCACAGTCTGCCCTGGTTTTCTTGAGGTACATTCTTCACTATCACTGTCTTGTAAATTTAGTAGCCTTGGCTGGAAACACTGTAGTCGACATGATCTGATATTGCTTAATATTTCAGAAAGGGACAGTCTATTTTCACAACGTTTACTGGAAGCATTGGTCCGAGAGAAATTAGAAGAAAAGTCTATAGTTTGGGAAGAGCTTGAAAAACTATTCAGCATTTCAGGGTCTATCTGTTTCAGGACTGGGTCATATTCTGTGGATATTCGGTCCATTATGACCCTAAAAAGCAACATAAATCCACATATTAACTGGAAGAGTTTAACATTTTCTCTATACCTTCCCTTCCAGCTCATAAACAAGAATCACGTCAAAGCAAATAGTTTACCTTCCACCTCTGCCAATTCGCCTCCTTGCAAATCCTATACATCTTCTTGGGACTGTAAGTGTTGTAAGGCAATGCCTATACCTCAACTTATCCATATCTGCCAATTCTGAATTTTCACATGAATGGTTAGCTTGGTCCAAACGAGGCTGTAAAGAAAGAAAAAAATAAAAACTCATGAAGTAAATCTGAAATTAAAAAAAAGTTAAATCGTGATAAAAACAAAGTACAGCATCAGTAGAACAATTAAAATCTAGATGTAAAACTGCAAAATTGGGGCTTAAATGAGTATTAACCAGGTTAAATTTTACAAAATTGAATCAAAAGTTCACTCACCAAAATTATCCAAATTGAATTTAGTTTACAAAGATAAATATATTTAGAGTATATTATATTTAAAAAGAAATATATCTGTAAGGAATACTATGGCTTTTAACAGTCAGGTACAAAGTAGAGATGGTAAAATTACATAGCAATTTATAAGGCTTCCTGTTAAGTAAAATAAACCAGAAATAATTTTGTTTGGACTAAAAATTGCACTTTCAAGCATGCACTTCAAGTAAAGAAGCTTCCTCTTTACTTTTAAGAGACATATAGTCCATTTCTTTGCCCTCTCATTCCATTCATCATTCTACATTTGTATCTTACCACTTCTGTCCCCTTTGATAATAATTTCTCCTTCTCTTATCAGCATAACTTGTAAACAAATCTCCACCTCTCCTACATGAAACATACACACCCTGAAAAAATTTTCAGTGTATTTGTTTACCACTATGCAACAAGACGAATGTTCTCCTCAAGCCATATAAGAAAGCCAAAGCCATCCTCAGAACTCTATAGTTAACACCTTATCTGAAAATCAGGGGAGTGAGGGTCACTCCCTGATATAATGCTGTGCTAAAACTTGACTTAATAGCACAAAGCAATTTCTGAGTGTGTCGAAAAGTTACCAATACAATTACTGGACAAAATATTGCCATGAGGGAAGTTTAAAAATTATTATTTTGGGGCCGGCCTGGTGGCGCACTGCTACAGTGCGCCGCTTGGGAGCATGGTGGCGCTCCCGCCGAGGGTTTGGATCCCACATACAGACTGGTTCCCGCTCACTGGCTGAGCGAGGTGCAGGCACAACACCGAGGGTTGCGATCCCGTTGCCGGTCCCGGTCCGGTACGGGTGCGACACTGAGGGTTGCGATCCGTTGCCGGACACGAAAAAAGACAAAAAGGAAAAAAAAAATTATTATTTTGGTTGATACTTACTGGGTATGTATGATAAGATGGGCTCGCATAAGGACAAATTTCAATAAATGCTCATCAGCCATCAAAGGTTCCAGAAGCAACCTAGAGATTCTGGGCTTCCTAAGTCTAGCAATGACACACTGATTAATTTTAACAACTTCTAAAGCTACAATTAAAGCCCCAAATCAAACTAAAATATAAAACTAAAATCTAAATCTAAATATTTAGATTTCTAAAATATGAGGAATTATCAACTTCTGAGTAAAGGATTCTGATATCCTTTAAAAGGACTCAGTAACTTTTAGCATCTTTTACTGGTATCCACATAAAGGATGTTAAATAAAAAATGCTGATGCACTTCTCATTTTTAGATCTAAGACTACGTCACCCTGACATGAGTTACCTGTTAATTCCAGTTCACAAAAACACCACAAAAAATAAAGTTCTTACAGCATAATACTGGCATCCTGCCCGCCTTCTGAAAGCACAGGGACCATCAGGATCATTTTCTTCTTCAGGTTCTGATAGTGGGGACGGTATCTAGACAAAAGAGGCATTCCATTTAGGAGTTACCAAAAGTCAATAGATCAATGTTCGCAATGATCTAAAATTAAAATCTGATCACAAACAGTAAATCACTCATATTACATATAATAGGCAGTAAATTCCCCCAAACATTTAACGACTAGCAAAAAATTTCTATGGTTAAAAATCCTTACTTTTAATGGACTAGTTCTTGCAGGTTAACTACAAACGGTATTGTTTTTGAACATGAAGTACTGTACACTTAAAAAGAATTAGTATAGTTTTTATATATTCCATTTATATTTTGTAAATAATGTATGTGGCCATAAATACTTGATGATGACAGTTATGCTTCACCTATAGGTAGGTGTGTTTTTATCTCATAACTTTATGTCTCTGTCTCTTTAAGTCTCTGTAACCAAAAACTGGGAAGTAAAAAAGACTTATGAATAGCCAAGAAAAATAAAGATGCCATAAAGGCCATAGATTTTACTCGAAGAGGAGTCTTTTATCTCCCCACTCATCATTTAAAAACACTTTTTACACTAAGCAGATTAGAAGCAGAAAATTAGAAGAGGAAGGAAGACTTGCAAAAGGTTAACAGGTTAGTTGCAGAGAAGTGATACACACAAAAGCTGTCAAATACTAAAAAGCATTCTGCCCAGGCCATGTGATATCAGGCCAAATATCCCTATATAGTTTCAGTGGACCCCTAGAACAGCACTGATACATTATAACAAACTTTATAATTGTCATAAAAACAGATTAAATGATATACAAATATACTCTTACATGGCAGGGAAATAATAGGTTTTAGATAAATTTCCACCCATAATGGTTAAAATAAAAAAAAGTTTTGGTACTTAAGTTTCAGTTGTCTCGCAATTTCACTTTGCAGCACATCTCTTTTTCTGACAAACGCTGGCTCAACCATATTTACTTGCAAATTTTTGAACCTCACAAATCCCTCTCTTCCTATTTTGAGAGGAAAAATGTTTTCTCCACATTATTTCCAAACTGTGGTAATTACCACTGAGCAGGGTCATCCAGGGGAGAAAGGCATTTGTTTGAGGTTCCAATATACCTCCACCAACCCTATGGGGGAGACACAGAAACAGTGAGCTGGGGCTGATTCTTCTTCCTAGGGAACAAAGCCCCAAACCTGAAATTTTAAAGGAAATCCCAAATGTGAATTTAACACTTTGGTTCCTTTACAAATCATCTATTTACCTCTTCTAAGATATACACAGGAAGTATCACAAAGTCTCAGGAATTCTTTGCATAAAGTATTATCAACCCTTCCTCTCAACTACCATTCCCCAGGGGTGGAGTCCAGGGGACAGAGGAAGTCTGAGATATAGGAAGAGAGAGCTAATGTTAGGATAATTAGAAGCATGATCAAGAAGAGAAAGGGTTTTTAGTTCTGCTCTGCTACAAATCATTTGGGTAAGTCTGGTTAAAATGTTTGTTCTCTTAAGCCTCCCTATTCCATTGTTGCTGGTTTATTGGACAAAGCAGCAGCATGTAATTAATTTAATGATCTTTTAAGTAATAAAATCCTGATTCTATAAGAGCTGCATTCTAAATAGCTGCCTCACTGAACGATGCCCCGCTATAAATACTCTTTAGCAACATGAGGATACCATAAAAATTAATAAGGGTCATCTAAGACCTAGTACAAGGACTCAGAGGAATCTAAAAGTTTCAAAATGCAATTTTCATGTGGAGACAGCTGTTGGGGACTATATGAGTAAACATAAGAATGTAGAGCAGAAATGAAGATCCCTTAATACAGGAGGAATATATGACTAATGCTGAGTAAGCCCTACTCCCAGGTTGGGTGGATGGCATCATTCTTAAAGGGCTGGGAATGTACAGCAAAACTTTCTAGGCTCTCATTAGTACCACTAATATAAGGTAATTCTACATATACTTATCTAACGTTGTCATTTTCTTACTTAAAATTTTTTAATAATTTCCTAGTATGTATAATGTAGATAGAGGCCATTTGCCATTTGGTTACTACTGCAGGCATCATTCCTTTCATGCCCTCCTTCTCTTTGTTTTATGCTCCAGCAATGCCAAACTGCTAGCAGTTTCCTCTAATATGCTCTTTTCTCTGCCTAGACCCTGGCCCCCTATCTGTTAGGGGACTATATCCCCCCTCATTCCTTCAAAATGGTCATCTGATGAATGTCCCGTGGCTTTTCAAAGCTATGCCTGAGTCTAACTGGATGATGCTCTTACAAAACTAATGAATGGTTTCATTAAGTGCTTTTCAAGAGCATATGAAATTAAATACATCTTTGTGCATTTGTTACTATGCATATAAATGCCAAAATATCATCTTGAGTATAAAAACTAAATCAGTGACAAAGAGTTAAAATAATATAATCTAGCCAAAGGTTATACATTTTATACAAACTCTAGATTTTAAATAGTTACAGCAATAAAGGGTTTTATAAACAGTCTTGCTTCCAAACATATGTGACGATGGTTTGTAAAAGAAAATTTCTCTTAAACAAATAAAATGATAAAATACAATAAAGCTGGTAGTAGGTTCAAGGTTTTTTTTATATAGTATTCTCTCAAAGTTTCCTATACTATATAGAAAAAAAGAGGGCATTGCTAGACCAGGTGCTAAACAATATTATTTTCTGAAAAAAACTGATACTTTAATATATAAAAGTCTTGTTTTAAAAATAGCACTTATAAAAATAAAATTTAAATTTAAAAACTGTAATCATTTTGCTACAAAACTGCTGCAATATTCACTAAAGAATAACAAGTTAAAACCTGAATCAGTTCTTCTAAATGTTTAGACTCAAATAGCCATTACCTAACAAATTAGCAAAATTTACATTAAAAGTTATATACAATGCTAGCAAAAAGGGAACTACTGTTGGTGAATATTAACAATTATGTATTAAATATCTTAAAATATTGATCATCTTTGGTTCAGTAATTACATTCTTAAAAATCTATTTTAAATACAGACAGAAAAGATAAAGATGCCTATTTTTACAGAAGGGAAAAATTGAAAACCATCTAAATGCTCCACAATAGAATAAATTCTACCCAACTGATACAAAATAACAGAAAGCAAATATCATTTCGGTGGCTACATAAATACTGCAGAAAATGTTTATACTATAACACTGGGTGAACAAAAAAGCAAGAATCAAAACTCTAAGATGTCAATTATGTTTTTAAAATAGAGCAATATAAAAGACTAGGAGAAAATGTCTTTAATACAGTTTTAAAACAAGCACCTGTGGAAATTCATCTTCATCTGAGCTGTGAAAGTCATATTGCTTAATATCACTCTTATTGATCACAGGCAATATCTCAGGAGTGGGTTGCTGAGATGTTATCAGAGCCTCTGCTTTAGGCTTCTTTGGGTACTTCTTCTTTTGACGAACCACATCAGAAGCCTCTTCTTTCAAAGACAAATGATGAGGGTGCTGTTTACATGACGATTTTCCCCCAAAAGCAAGAAATAAAAATCATTTTAGAAATCATGAAAAACTATACTATTCTTCGAAAAACATACATTTTTACCCAAAAGGTGATTTTATTGTTTTCAAAACACAAAAATTATTCTGTGATCATAAACTGAAACATGTTTTACTTTCTTCAAGTTACAATCAAAAATAATTATGGTATTTAAATTTGCTTTTTATATTATTGATACTTAAACTGAGATGTTAGTGATTTTTTTCAGATTGCTCTATTAAGCAATCTAGTGTTTAAAAGGCATTTAAATTCAATTCTTATTTAAATCTACTATATTAATATGAAGATCAATAACTATTTTTATTTTTTAAATAACTTGTATTGCATCATAATTTTATTCATTTCTCTATTTCAAATTTTTAAAAATGTCTGTGGGTGATAATTTTTTGAGAAAAATAAGTTCATGAACTAGAAAAAAAACTTTACTTTTTAGAGTGTATAATTACTGTCTCAAGTGGACAATAACCAAACTGTTCTCAAGTACCTGAGGGTTCTGTGGAGGTACTAGATAGGCCATCTGGCAAGGGGACTGACTGAAGAGGTAGGTTTCCAGCCCCCAACTCCCTTCAATAGAGCAGCTTGATTTCTATCTTTTTTTTTAACATACTGTCATTCCTTTTAATAAAAAGGGATCTACCATTTAAAAAAGTTGGAAATGACTATTCTAAGCACCAAACAATATGAAAGTGTAAAAATATTTAAGAAGTTATGCATTTCCCCATGTAATCCAGATGTTAAAACTACTTTAGGGTCAAAAATAGTGCCCACAATAAAAATGTTGCTTGAAGGGCAAATTACATTTAGTGAGATATAAACTGTTTCATACAATGGGTATAACTATTACATCAAAAAGAAAATTCCAACTTCTTAGAAACTTCCCACATTGTATGGTGGGACATACGACAAAGTAAATATAGTTAACCACGTGCAGTGGGGTACCACAACAATGTATGCAACCGTGTCTCTGAAATTAGTACTTAAATAGACTGTATATTTATTAGAGAAGACCTAAAATAATAATCAACAGATAATAAATGCTGATTCTGTCAGGAATTACGGGTTAAGGTTTTCATATTCTAATGCCAAACAATCACATACCTAGGAAAAGCATTGATTTATATAACATGGATTTTTAAAAATAACTTACAAAATGACATTTGTTACATTGGTAATTTTTTTGGCTACAGAAGTAAGTGTGATTTAAAGGGAACAGGTAGGTGGGCTAGATGCCTGTGATTAATAAGAAAGAACTTTGGTGTTTGAATTGACATGAGTTGAATAGAAGGAGGAGTCTTCCTGCTCCACATTCTTCCTTGACCTTTAAGAATAAATCCATGAAAAAAATGAGGACTGTGCACATTTTTAAAAGATGAATATTCCATGAACACCCTAAGTCACTTTTTAAATCTTGCTACAGAGTAAGGCTCTATTGTCTAGATGCTTCAGTCAATACCTGATTCTTATTTAATCTAAGTTCCTTAAAATGAAAGGTTTATTAATTTTTATATATCCCAATTAAATAATTAATGTACCTAGTGAGTACTGAATAAATATAATTATTTAGTCTAAGAAACTAAAATAATAACTGAGTCTGGCTCTTTTATTAGGAAGAAACTGTGAATCAGAAGTTAAAGGACTTTCTCTAGTCATTCAAAATAGGCAAAAAACTGATAAATGTTGGTTCTAGCAATGATGATGATGACAAGAATAAATTTCAATACACTCAATGAAGAAATCTTTAGTTTTAGATTTTGATGACTGCCACTAGGATGCAGAAGCTGCTAGGGCTAGTGATAATAACTAGACCTACCTTTATCCTCTAGGAAAGTAGACAGCATATTGGAAAGTGATGGACTTTGGTGTTAAGCCCTGAACTCAAACCTTGAATCTGCCACTTATTAGCTATGATCTAGAAGTCACACAATGGTAAAACCTACCTCAAAAGTTGTTAAAAGGATTAATGGGTCAATAGGTATATAACAACTACTAACAAAATGCTTGACAAATAATAAGAACTAAATTCATGTTAATTACTTTCCTCCTTAACCAAACTATATTAACTGCAGAAATCAACAAATGTCTTATCAATATTACCATTCACGCTTCTCCCCAGAGGATATTCACCTTAGTTTTACATTCTTGGGCTTTGTGATGATTTCCATTATGAAGAGTTGCTGGAGTGGTATATAACTCTTTTTCTGATCTACTGATTTTCACTTCATTAAGGATTTCACCACCATAGTCTCCCAAATGATATCTTCAGAAGGTAACAAAGTATAAGAAAATTTTGAATAGTTTAACAATAAAGAAGGGGAAATAAATGATAGCTTAACTAATTGGAACACCAGAGCTAACAATTAATCAGGTTATTTTTAACAGAAATAAAGAAGCTCATATTTGGGACTCAGTAAAAACAAAACAATCCAAAAACCGAAAATGCCTATGATACATAGAAAACTCATTTCTCATATATCTTATATTAACAAGCAACGGGGAATGGTGTTTAGAATGCTTACTTCAGGAATCAAACAAAATTCTGTTAGGTTTAGTTTAATCTAATTACACAGGAAAATACCATTACATTGGAGAGTGCATTTCCAAAAAGAGCTGAAACAAAAAATTTTATATTAGCTAGTCAGAAATTAAAATCAATTAAACATTCGTTTCCCTCAAACTTTAACAGAAACTTTAACACAGAGAACTGGACAAAATGATCTCTAGGTTCTTTTCTTAATAAAATTCAATGACACTGCCAAAAAAAAAAAAAAGTGTATTAGAGGATCTATACTACACCAAAAATCCCCCCAAATTTGCAGTCCAAGTTGGTAACTTAATCTGATAAAAGAAAAAACTAGTAATCACAAATCTTTAAAAAAAATGTAAATTCTGTTAGAGAATCAATATCAACTGCCATAAAGCTTAGTGAAAACAAAACAAATATTTGGTTACGTTTTGCCCATCATTTGACTAAAGCTGCCACTAGTATGTAATAGTAGCAATGTTACCTTTTTTCCACAACTTCTAAGGTTAAGTGCAATAATTCTCGTTTTGTTTTCTCTCTTCTCTTAATCATTTCCAAAATTGTTATGGCTCTACTAAACTCTCGTCTCAGTTTCAACATCTTTTCATAAGAGGCTTCATCATTCTTACGATTCTATTAAAAATAATATTAATTTTAGAAGAATAAACAATTAATTATCCACATTTCCAGATTCATTCAATAAAATCTTATCAAATACAAATTTATCCTATAAAAGTAAAATGTTAAAACAGCAACTACATAAGAGAAAGTATCTACGTAAATCCGAAAATATTAGTACAAGCAAATATCTCTCAACAGATATTCAGAAAAAATTGTCACCAGTTGTTGAAAAGATGGAAGGGCATAGAAAGGATAATTCCAATGTAAAGTAAACAAATTCAAAACACAGCTGCCTGAAACAAAACCTAGTACACATCAGAAAATGTAGCCCATTCATATTGTAGCAAGGTATTTTCCAAAGAGAGAGAGAAAGATCTGTCAAGATCAAGGTACCTAAAAATAGCCAAAATGAGTCCCTATCCATCTATCCAGCTCTGCAACTTGGGGTTGGAAGGTTCAATATACTGACATAAACATGAACAATGACAAAGAAGTGCTTCACTTCAGAAACAGACAGAAAACTGAAAATAGAATATAAAGCATCTCAAGAAATGCAATTATCATGCTTCAACATAATAAAACAACATTGAAGAGCAGAAAAGAGATTTTACAAAAATTCTGAATTTCAGAATATTAGTTCTAACTTGCAAGCATAAGAAGTAACTTCATCTATTTACAAGTGAAAACTGTTAAGTAACCAGAGAAGGCTCAGTTTTAATTAGTAGCATCATTTGCATATAAAATAAAAATAAATATAATATAAAAATTACTATTAATACAAACTATTTTGTTAAATATCCACAGAGTACTTACCTTGTATTAGGCACAAAACTATTGGTTTAAAAATAGACCAATACCACCCTCAATCTAAACGCCCAGACAGAATTGCACTTAAGCAATCTTTCCATCCTTGAGTTAATTATTCAATATGACAATAGAGAGAAACTAAAGAATGCCAGAAGTTTTATAATGGAGAATTACAAAAGAGAAAATAAACACTGAGAAAAATTCAAAGTTGTTATTTTTTTTTCTTTTGTGTATAATTTTTTGCATCTGAACAATAATCATCTGTTGAAAATAAAACTATGTCCCATTATGGTACTGCATGCAGAATACTAAAAAACACTAAGTTAATAGTTACCCCTTTATTTAATCAAAAGAAAATTCATGGTCCCCCCCCTCTTCAGTACTATGTGACAAAAGGCAAAACTAAGGGATAGGTTTAAGTAGTTATTATTTATTTATTTTGGTAAACAGGCAGCAATACCTTCCAATTAAAAAATAAAAAAATTATCAACAGGAAATATCAAAGTGCCTACTCTGTGCAGGGTACTGCACATGCCCCCTACCCTCCAAAAACTTAAAGTCCAGTAAGAATGACAGACATACAGAATCAAAAGATGAATAATACCAGGTTACATGTCAGCTGGGGGCTGAGTAATATTCAAAACTGCACCAACACTTCTCAAGACTGCCTCCCTCTTCGATAAGTGCTCCTTGTGGACTCTATGCTTCTGCCCTGTTTTACTCATTTCCTGCTTTTTTGACCCAAATAACTATCATTCTTTAACTTTTTCTTTCTCCAGTCTTGTCCTTTTATAAAAACCAAGTTTTTATTTGACATAATTTCAAACCCCATCAAGTTACAAAAATAGTAGAAAAAATTCCCATATACCTTATCCCCAAAGGTTAGTATTTTACATTTGCTTTATCTCTGTACATGTATACATGTATTTGTATGTACATAAACACATACACACAAATTACTAGCAGCTGTATTTTTGAAATTTTTCGAGAAAAGTTGAAGACATAATGCCCCATTATCCCTAAACACTTAAATGTGTATTTTCTAAAAACAATGATATTTTCTTATATAACCACAGTACAATTAACAAAATCTAGAAATTAACATTGATATAATCCTATTATCTAATTTCTGCTCTTTATGCATATTTGTCGATTGTTCTAGTAGCGCCCTTTATAACAACAAATATAGTTACTGCTATAAAGGACATCAGTGAGACAATAATATTTACTATGAAAATCTATTAATAAATTTTCTCCCTGCCCTAGGATCTGACTCAGAATTAAAAACTACATTCAGTTGTAATGTCTCTTCAATCTCCTATCATTTGAAATAGTTCCTTTGTCATTCTATAGTGATCATGACCTAGACATTTCTGAAGACTAGAAACCATTTATTGTTGTAGAATGTTCTTCAATTTGGGTTTCACCGATGTTTTTCCATGATTAAACTCAGACTATACCTTTTTGGTATGACTACCACAGATGTGATATTTTGTCACACTTACATCATCTAAGGAATTAAATGATACTATTTGTTCCATTATTGCTGATATGAACTTTAATCACTTGACTAAGATGGTGTCTGCCAGCTTTCTCTACTCAGATATTATTTTTCCCTTTTTAATTGATAAGTATGTTATAGGACTATATAAGTATCTTGTTTCTCATTAAATTCTCTCCCATTAATTTAGTATCCATTGATTCTAACTTTTGTTTGAAACAAGTATTGCTATGGTGATTGCCAAATGGTGATCTTTAACTCCATCATTCCACTGACATTTATAAGTTTGGAAATATACTATAAGGAAAATATTCATCTATCTACTTATCTTTCATTCATTCATCTATATCAGTATGGACTCATGGGTTATTCTCTGGATTACAATCCATTATTCTCATTATTTAGTATTATGCTCAAACTTTCCCAGCTCTGATCAGTGGAGTTCCCTTTTAAGCTGGCTACTCTGTCCTTTTGACATTGCTCCAAACATCTTTAATCACACTCTTTTTTTCTGGCACAGCAGAATATTTGTTCCAGGCTTATATTTTCCCAGCCCTAGACCTGGAATCAACCATTTTGCTAAGGAGCCCTGGTTCCTTTTAATGGAAAACAGTACTTAATATCAAGATCTACATGCTAGGCATACTCATTGCTACTAGATGTATCTATTATTTCTAGAGTCTCTGAGTGAGAGTTAAGAAATAACTGTGTAATATATGTATGTACATACACACAAAAATCTGTATCTATTTCTGGCCATTTTAATATTAAAACCCACAAATTTATACTGACATCTTTTCTTTTCCTTTGAGATGGCCCTATTCCCTGTATTCGAATCCACTCACCCCCTCTACCCCTTTCTCACAATTGTCTCTGCTTGGGGCCAACTCCTTTCTTCCTATTCCAGTTACTCTGTACAGACTACCAAATCTCTAGAGAAGTGGTTCTCAAACTGCTACTCTTCAGAATTAATTGCAGATCTTTTTATAACCAAGGATGATTCACAGGTGATTGTTATGTACAACCAGAACTGAGAACCATTACCCTGGGAGTTTCCTCTCCTGTCTATCTTACTTGTTCTGAGCCACAGAGAGGGAGGAGAGAAGGCACAGACACTAAGTTCTATCTGTGTGTTTAAACATGTTAAATGTAAATGTTGATTCAGGAGTTTCCAATCTGTGCATTCAGACATGCTGGTGGCTTAGGAATATATCATTTAAGAATGTCCTAAAGTACTTACACACTCCAAAATTAAATAACTAGCTTAGCAAATTAAAATTAAATTCTAGGTTGCTAAACAATATTTCAGAAATCCTTCAGCCTTTGCATCAGCCAATCAAGTGTTTTTAAGTTTGTGGAAATAGAAAAGGAAATAGAGAGCCTTTGTTAGCTGTATTCATTTTTGCAAACCCCAATGCTTGCTCACCTCCTGAACACCTAGGGGATATTATTTGTAGAAAGTGTTCCCATCTTTCTCATTTCAAAACACATAAACATTTCTAACTAGCAACAATGTGCATGACAAGGAATAGCCTTTGGTTCTACAACTGAAAACAGAGAAGAGTAAGAAGTAAATGGCACTGGAAAAGAAAATGTACCATTCTGCAGAGGAAGATGAAAATAAACAAGAAAAAGGATAGGAATCAGAATATAAGGAAAAGCCCGTATTAGTTATCACACAGTGGTGAAGTACCTAAACACAAGAACCAGCAATTCTCAATATATACTGATTAGAAATAAACGTATTTTAACATTCAGAATATTGTCTATACATCTATAAATACTCCTAATTTTAAGTATTTCATGGCCATTTACTAAAGGAAGTCCAATAGTACTTTTCCTTCAAAAGACATTGCTAACAGTCTATGTTTTACAATATATCTGAGTCAATTATATTGCTTTTAAAAAGCAATCGGTAGCTCAGATTTTTCAATAGATCAGATAAACTTCTCCTTCCTCATGTCCAATAGTCCACATTTATAAAATTTTACTGTACTTACAAACTAAACTCATTTTCAGCAAAAGACTAAATCTTCATAAAATATCTCAGATTCCCTTGGCTGAGAACTAGAATGCCAAACTGAACACTCAGCCTGGGTTAGGGAATGCCATCCATACCTGGGAAATCTATACTCTGATGTTTAAGAAAATCACATCCACAAGAAAGAGTTACAGAAAATCTGGTTATTAACCAGCAGAAGAGTTTCTCCTAAAATATACTATCCCCGGCAGCTGTTAAGCTTCACGGCTGTTATATTAACAGCTGACAAGGACAAGCTTTCAGTGTTAGAAGAAACAAGAATCCACAGAAAATGCTTTGCCTCTAATTATAATTTACATTTATATGTTCCTGATACTTTTCAATGTTAGAGAATGTGTTTACCGTCTGGTGTTTATTCACTGTTATTTACAAGAAATTGAAGGAAGTGAACACCCCTCTGGAATACAAATTATTCCTCATAATGTTTTCCTCTATATCATATCATTCCACATAGGGGATCCTGTTTCTCTTAAAAGTCTGGCTCATACTGCTTCTGAAAGCTAGATAGGGATAAGTCAATTACAAGAAATTGAAGGAAGTGAACACCCCTCTGGAATACAAATTATTCCTCATAATGTTTTCCTCTATATCATATCATTCCACATAGGAGATCCTGTTTCTCTTAAAAGTCTGGCTCATACTGCTTCTGAAAGCTAGATAGGGATAAGTCATCAATTTGAAATCTGACACAACTGACAACTCAGAAAAGGAGAAAAAGATCCCACTGCTACTTTTGACTCTTGGTAGAACAGGCTTGAAAATGAATCTTTCTCTACTTCCCATAATTCCACAGTAGCTAGAGGCAACAAGGTCCATTTTTACTTGCAAGAACTAGAATATAGTTTCAAAGGAACTGTAAGCTGTTTAGTGACCAACAAGGAAAAGTAGTATTACTTCAAATTTTCAGATTCCTATAGAGAGGAGATTCATGATAGAGTGTATAATCTACTGAAGAACTCAAAACTTCTGAAGTGCATAAGGAAACAAAATTCCTCATATTGCTTCAACTGCAAGCCTAAAATGGTATGATCAACAGATTTATAAAGGGCATGGGTAATTACATTGTAAACAACTGACCAAATACAAGCTACTAAAGAGCAGAATTTCTAACATAAAGTTCATCAATGTTGTTAGCACTCATTAAATTCAAATTATTCAAAATTATTCAAGTTATTAGAAAGAACTATTGGTCTTAAATACTATTAATCTATATTCAACTAAATCTAATTTGCACATTACCTTTCGAGTTTGCATTTTCTCTGTTCTCCTCCGAAAGGCAACATAAGGGTCATTGTTGGTAGAACCATCTCTTTTCTCTTGTTTTATCTGAGGAATGAGGGATGGCCCCCTGCAGTTTTTACGTTTTCTCACCCAGTAGTCATACACAGCTTTAATAAGGTAATCATCTTCATTTAACAGCAGTTTTGCTTCTTGAAGTGTTACAAGCTAAATGAAAAATACAAAATACCAACACAATGTTTGAAAAAAAAGAAATCAAAGTTAAGCTATAGCTATGGAAAAAAATGTGATCAATTCTAACAATAATGATTAGATATTATGATGGCAGGTGAAGACACAATTTTCAATTCACCATAACAAAGGACTCATTAATTAGAAGATATATACCAAAATTAACCCATTTTGCTCTGTGAAGTAGAGTTCCACCAATTAAAATACTTAAGAAGGATGATGAATGATAGTTGGGAAGAACTACAATAGATTTATGCCTCAGGTAAGTCTTGGATGAGAAGACATCCGGGGTCCTTCAAAATTCTGATATTCCATGCTTCTACATATTTGAGGATCTATTACTTTTCAAGTCTATTAGCTTCTATCTATTTTTCAACAGAAAGATAGAGAAGGTTTCTTTTTACTTATCTCCAAAATGAAAGACAAATATTCTCTAATATAATGCAACTTACAATAATATTCCTCTTCTGGAGTTGACAAACAGCATGCTTTCAGAAGCTTCAACATAATGCAATTTTGAATTCCTTGTACATATAAAAGCAATTCCTGTAATCCAAGCTGGTTATGTATTAGGGAATCATCGTTCTTAACACTCTTTCTGCAATGACATTATGGGGGCATATCTGGGACAGTGGTCCTAAAATGGTTCCCCCAGAAGCTCTGACACAGCTATCTCAGAGACCTACCTCTCCTTTATCAATGCAGCCAGTGTAATGCTGACATATCTCAAATTAAGATTTGTAAAAATTTGCTTGGTCACATCTGTTGCCTTACACCTTAAGATTAGATAAGCCAATCAACTTTAGCAGAATGAAATGGGGGCTACACATATCCATTTACAGTGAACTTTGGAGAAAGATCATGTTATTTTAGGGCAGGAAAGGTATATTTAAGAGATGCTATCCCAATCTTTTTACTTGTACCATTTTAGAGATGAAGACTCATTTTCAGAACAAGTTGAAATATTTCCCAAAAAATGTTTCCCTAGCACTTGGAAACAAAGGAAATAAAATTCCCACTGAAATTATAAGACCAATATACAAATTGATTTATATGTTATAAGAAGTCACTTGAAGAAGGCATGACTCCCAAATAAATTTCTCATTATGGCTTGACTTCTCATGGTGGTATAACTTCATGGAATAAATGTACTGATCAATGGCCTTCAAGTCTTATGACAGTGATTTCTAGGGCTAATTAGTTGATTTTATTTGGCTGCCTAGATAGTTTGACCACAGGAAGAGAATACACTGACAATGTCAACTCAAATATTATAGTCCATGTGACAAATACATTTAGTGCAGTAAAATAACAAGTGGCCATTCTTTGGTTACCCAATCTCTCAGTAGAGGCAGCTGAACAGCATCTGAGATGAGCAACTTGGTCTTTAAAGTGCCTGAAACATGAGACCAAACCAAGAGAACCAATATATCCAAACATCACCTTTAAATGGATACCTTCCTAATGTTAGTTTAAGAGCTCTGGAATGGTGATATATACCCTAAAGTCTACAAGGTCAGTAATAGAATAAGAATCAAGCTTTCTCAATCCAATAAAATTCTACCTCATGCTGACAGCTCACAGCATCACTGGCAGTCCTCACATGCTCCGGAGACCAAGGGAAACAACGCTATATAATATACTATATATGCTTCAGCTGTCTGGTCATTAGCCTTCTAATAAAATTTTGTAATCTTTGCTAATTAAATCAAGAACTTAATCTAACCTTAGAGTGGGGAGGAGGGTAAGGGCTCTTTCCACCAATCAGCAGAATGGTACTGAGTATAAGCAACAATACTGTCAAATTAACACTGCATCCTATGTTCCCACATGATGTGTCAGGGATTAAAACACCTGTTCAGATTTCCTTCTCTGGTACCTCTAGCTCCAGTTTGCCGTCTTTTTGCCTTATTGTTACATCACAGGTAATAAAAATTCAATACACAATTTACAGTTAAACATCCTGATATTTGTTTCCAGTGTTAACAGTACTTTCTCAGTTAAAATTGTTTTTAATGTTGTTATACAGTAAGTGTCTATTTTATAGGATAATCTTGGTTTTAATCATTCAGCTATTCTAAGGCAACTAGTATTCACTGCATCTCTATTATGACAGCATCACTTTGAGTAGGCAAAAACTATTTGAAGATAAAGTAGTAAACAAATTATGTCACCTGGTTAAAAATCCACAAAACTTGAACCCTACTACATACAGTTGGCCCTTGAACAACACGGTTCTTTGAACTGTGCAGGACCACTTATAGGTAGGTTTCTTTCAATAAATATACGAACAGTACTGTATATGTATTTTGTCTTCCTTATGACTTTCTTAATATTTTCTTTTCTCTAACTTTATTGAAAGCATACAGTATATAGTACATATAACATATGAGATATGTGTTAATCAACGGCTTATGTCATCAGTAAGGCTTCTTGTTAACAATAGGCTTATTAGTAGTTAAGTTTTTTGGAAGTCAAAAGTTATACACGGATTTTTCACTGCATGTGGGTGTCGGTGCCCTAACCCCTGAGTTGTTCAAGGGTCAACTGTATGTAGTAGGGTTGACCTTACTTTCCCCCCAGAAGACTATTTAACTGTTCAGAATGCTTCAGGAGGCTTCCTAGGAAAAACCCGCAGCTCTGGCTTCCTTTCTCCTTCCAGTCTCCAAGACTCTGACAGGAATCTGGTACTGGAAAACTGAGCTGCTGCAAGACACGGACCCTAAGCAATGCAACTTGGATGAGTGGAAGAAGTAGGGTATGAGGCAGTGAGAAATTCTTCCTTCGGGCTGGGGAGATGATGAAGCTTGTTAGGTGATTGTGAAGTATTTAGTAAAATTACCACCTTGGGATGTACACTACATGCTCACTAAGATCACAGTATTAGAAATGTAGGAGCTGACATTTTAGGCAGAAGGAACAATGTTGAGCTATAAAAGGGCACAAAACATTATGGAACCAGAGAATAGTTCAGTGTCGTTGGAGTCAGGTGGAATATGGATTTTACTTTCTAAACAGGGAAAGTCACTGAAGGTTTTTCTTTTTAAAAAAGGAGACTAGTTTATAATAAAACAGCTGGTGGGCAAAAGAGCAGTCATCCAAGTGCCAGGTAATATAAATGGGGAAAGTGAGTACAGACAACAGATACAGTATTTCAGAATAAAAAACTGGCTTGATCTAGTGATATTTCGATATAGATAATTACAAATTATAAAAAAGTAAAGCACTAAAGTGTAAGGTTGGTCAACTGAGTAGAAGATAATGATGCCATTAATTGAGAAAGAAAAAAGTAAACCCAGGAGAGAGAAAGGGAGCCTGAAAATGTTGAATTTAAAATAACCTGCTCAGGTGAACAGGTTCCATAAGAAACACAGCTCTGCAGCTTAGTAGACAGAAGTGTGTATTTGGGAACCAGCAACAAACTGTTGGTAATTTAAGATTAAAGAATAAAAGCTAAGGATAGATCCCAAAGGAAATATCAAAATATAAGATATCAAGAGCAATGGAAGAGGAGACAAAGAAAGAAGAAAAGAATCAGGAAAATGTGGTGGTCATCATCATCCAATACTACATAGGGATACTAAGTAGGATACAGGTTAAAAACAGGTTCCCAGATTACAATTAGGAGGCCATTGGCAACCTTAAACAGTGCTATTTCAGTAAACTGAATTGTGATGTGAGTAAAAAGTAAACACAGGAAGCACCAAAGATGGCTAATCTTTTGAAAAGTTAACTATGGCAAAAAAAAAAAAAAAAACAGAGTGTAGGTTTATAGAGAAAAACAGTATCAAATGAAAGGGTTCTCTTAAAAATAGGAACACTTGGGTACCTTTTTGGGCAGAGAGAGAGAGAAAGATTGAAAAAATAAAAGAGATCATTGAAAACGAAATATTCAAGGGACATACAGGGACACAAAGAAGAGCTGGAAAAGGTTCAGGATGTCTCTACAAGAGGATAAGAAATGGTATGGAGATGGGAGGGAAGAAAAATGATTAAACTCAGGGGTGATGGTCTCTTTTCTTTATAGTGTTAGAAAAAGCGTTCTGTTTTGTGCACAGGTGGTGGAAGGTAGGGAGTAAAGACAAAGCCTTTCTGTGGGAATATGTGTTAAGTAGAGAACACTGAAAGATCAATGGAGTAGAGAAAGTTAATAAATAACTGAAAATAAGGTGTTAGTTTAGAAAGGAGATAATAAAGGTTTATAAATTAGAACATTGAGAATTTTAGAAAGAAAAACTACTGCAAAACATTTATTTCTTGGTATTTTTGTTAAGGTATTTATCTTAGAGGAAAGTATATGAAAAAGTACTATTTAAGATGGCTTGTCATTAAAAAAAAACTTTTTATTTAGAAATAACCTCAAATACACAGAAAATTTGCAAGAATAAAACATTTAAAAGAATACCTTAATACCCTTTAAACCCAGACTCTCTTGTGGTTACTTTTTATATCCATCTGTCTCAAAATTTGTATTCTCTCTCTATATATACACACGTAATATTTTTTTCTGATCCATTTGAGGTAAGTTATATACACGAGGGGTCTCCAAAAAGTTCATGGAAAGTGGGTATTATGAAAGAACTATGCATTGACTGCAAAATTTTTTTGCACCAAAATTAACTTGTACTAACTTCTTATAACATGACTGAACAGGATCTAGTTTGAGGCACTAAGGATAAAATAACAATTTGAAAAGAGCACCTATCAGAGCAACACAAATTCTACTAAATTGAAGCAAGAACAAAATATCAAATTTATGGTGAAGCTTGAGGTAGAAGAATGGTGAAATCACTGATGCTTTATAGAAATTTTATGGGGACAATGCTCTAAAGAAATCAGTTTACAAATGGATAACTTGTTTTAGGAATGGATGAGATGATGTTGAAGATAAAGCCTGTAATGGCAGACAATCCACATTGATATGCAAGGAAAAAATTTATCTTGTTCATGCCCTAACTCAAGAGGACTGATGATTAACAGCAGAAACAAGAACCAACACCACAGATATCTCCACCAGTTCAACTTGCAAAACTCTAATTGAAAAAATAAAGTTGAGCAAACTTTCCACTCAACAGGTGCCAAAACTGTTGTGCCCAGATCAACTGCAGACAAGAGCAGAGTTTTCAATGGAAATTTTAACCAAGTGTGATCAAGATCCCAAAGCATTTCTTTCAAGGATGAAATGTGGCTACACCAGTACAGTCCTGAAGACAAAGCACAATCAAAGTGATGGCTACCAAGATGCAGAAGTGGTCCAGTCAAAAAAAAAAAAGCAGACTGGTCAAGAGCAAAGGTCATGACAATGGTTTCTTTGGATGCTCAAGGCATTTTGCTTGTTGACTTTCTAGAGGGCCAAAGAACAATAACATCTGCTTATTATCAGAGTGTTTTGAGAAAGTTAGCAAAGCTTTAGCAGAAAAACACCCAAGAGAGCTTCGCTGGAAAAGTGTTTTGGTAGGAAATCATTAGGTATCCACCTTATAGTCCTGATTTGGCTCCTTCTGACTTCTTTTTGTTTACTGATCATAAAAAATTTTTAAAGGGCACGCATTTTTCTTCAGTTAATAATGTAAAAAAGACTGCATTGACTTGGTTAAATTCCCACAACCCTCAGTTCTTTAGGGATGAACTAACTGGCTGGTATTATCACTTACAAAAGTGTCTTGAACTTTATGAAGCTTCTGTTGAGAAAAGAAGTTTGCATTTTTAAATTTTATCTTTTAATTCCATTTTTCCACAGACTTTTTGAAGTCCCCTCATATCATGGCTCTTTCCCCCTAAATACTTCTGTGTTTTCTTAAGAACAGAAATATTCTCTTTCATAATCATAGTAATTAACTTTAGTTAATTTAACATTGATATTCTAATTTTGTCAACCGACTCAAAAGTGATCTTTGTAGCATTTCTGCCACTCTCCAGGAAAAGATTCACTCTTAGGTCAGGCACTGCAATTAGCTGTCATGTCTGAAAGAAGATATTTTAAAAATAAAAAATTTTTGATAACTAATTAAAATTAGGTGTTAAAGGAAAGGGATTAAAAAACAGATGATTCTGAGTTTTGGGAGTCACTGGCGAGAGCAGGATTATCTAGGGTAACATAACAAGTTAAGTTTTAGAAAGGTTAAATTTGAAAGGTCTGTGGACCATCTAGGTGGAGATGCCACAGGAAGCACCAAAAAAGAAAAAAAAAAAAAAAAAAAAATCCTGGAGCTTAAAAAGGAGGTCAAGCCAAAGATACACAGAATATCATATCTACAAAAATGTTCACTGAAGTGATATTACCCAAAAATACATAGGAGAAGAACACCAAAAACAGAATTTCAAGAAATTCTCATGTTTACAGGAGTTGAATAAAAAAGAGCCAGCAAAAGAAAGAAGAAATGGTCATAAGAAACAATAAAACAAGAGGAGAATAAACTGTATTTTTTAAAAACCCAAAGGTGAAGACAGTGTCAAGACATAAGAGCACAAATAATCACAGCGTTTGGCAACAGGGGTTTTCAACAATGACTTTATTGAAGTAGTCTCCCAGAATGAGGGAGACAGAAGGTTTGTCTCAGCCTATCATTTGTCTTTCTCTACCAACCTAATAAATATCAATTTAATAAAAATCAATTCCTTGCCCTGGTATCTGGTACTATGTCAGCCCCCAAAACGGAAAAATAAAGAGATCCAGGAACTCACAGATCAGAGACTTGGAATAAGGACAGCCTCTTGGTGTCTTTAATTCTTGATTTTTTTTTTTTTGAAAGGACCAATATCATTCCTATGACAAAACCTCCACCTTTATCTCCACTGCTAAAAAACAGATGCTATTATGCTCTGCACCTTGCCAACTGTTTGTTTTAGTGCCTAAAAGCTTGTCTCTGAGCAAAGAGAACTAAAATAGGATGGTGCTGATTATATGTGCAAAGTTAATTATTTTGTTTACATGTTTTGTTTATCCTGCCTCCCACTTAGATAATATGCTCCACAAGGGCAGAACTTTTGTCATCTATCTTATTAAATGGCATCACCTGTCTTATTCACCTAGGCACTAAATAAATTTTACATACTTATTGAAAAAAAAATTACAGAATAGAAAGCAGAAGGCTTTCGATGATATAATCTCAGCCACCATGAATGATTTCTTAGCAATCATGAAAATAGCAGTAATACCAAAAGACTGATCCAGCCTAGAACTGTTAGGAAAATTTGCACCTAAAGAAAAATTGAAACTATATCTGATTGATGTCAGCGACGAAAATCCTGGACAAACTGTGAGCACTAATTACAATAAATATCAATTTGATAATTTTTTAAAATTCCCAATTAAAAAACAAGCAAAATAATCTCTCAAAACCCAGTAATTGAAATTTTACAAAATTCAATTTTTAAACTGTACTTTTTGGATAGTACAATGGGTATTGCTGTCCATCAAAATGGGGGGAAAGACTGGTAGAAAGGCAAAATAAGTGGCAATGTCATTTTCTAATGGAAAAATCTGGGAAATGTTCTAAAGAGCTGGTAGTGTCTTAGGGATTTAAAAGACTTAAATTGCAGGGTAAGGGAAATAATGAATTTGTGTGGATAAACTAGTAAAAAGATTTAACAGACTACTGTAAAAAGTTTATTTGCAACTATATTACATCTGCAACTTCTTAGTATATTAATAACAATTAGCATATTAAGACACCACACAGGTACACCAAAAAAAAAAATTTTTTTTTTCCCTTTTTTTGTCTTTTTTCGTTACCAGCAACGGATTGCAACCCTCAGTGTCGTGCCCGGACCGGGACCGGCAACGGGATCGCAACCCTTGGTGTTGCGCCCGCACCTCGCTCAGAATTTTTTTTTTCCCTTTTTTTGTCTTTTTTCGTTACCAGCAACGGATTGCAACCCTCAGTGTCGCGCCCGTACCGGACCGGGACTGGCAACGGGATCGCAACCCTTGGTGTTGCGCCCGCACCTCGCTCAGCCAGTGAGCGGCCAGTCTGTATGTGGGATCCGAACCCTCGGCGGGAGCGCCGCCGCGCTCCCAAGCGGCGCACTGTAGCAGTGCGCCACCGGGCCGGCCCACACCAAAATTATTTTTTAAAATAGTTTATTCTTAAAATCTAATTACAATATCAACATATGCCCACTTTCAAAAAATCTGGAAAACACATAAAATCACCATAATTCCAGTATCCAAATATTACAATTGTTGGAATTTTGTTGTACTTTCTTGTTTTTTTTCTTATGCATATGTATGAATATAATGCATTTAAAGCTCAGAGTTTTCCACATAAGCAATTCTGCATCCTGTTTTTGAAATCTAATATTATATAATGATCAATTTCCTATGGCAATATACACATTTCAAAATCATGATTTTTAATGGTTGTATTATATTCTATCCTACATACAACTTGTATTTATTCTGAACATCCCTGTTCAAAAATCTTTGACATTTTCTCTTATCTTCCTTGACAATGATTCCTAGAGATGGGATTATTAAATTGAAGGGTAAAGACATTTTAAGGCTCCTGACATGTTGCTTAACTGCTTTTCAGAAAGACAGTACCATTTTAAATTCCCTGTGCCAAATACGAAACATCTGAATAAAGAAAATTCTTTATTACTTTGTGAATAATTTTTCCCTCACTTAAATAATACATAAGTAATTAAAACTAAAATCCATTTAAAATGAATACCTTAATATAAATCTGAGCAACTCAGCAAGATTTGATATGAATGACTTAGCCAACCAAGCAAATTTAGTTACTGAAGAAGTCCTACAAAAAGAATCAAGAAGATATTATAACACCATAACTAGTAGTATTTTTATGCAAACAGGAAAAAAGTCAGAACAGTACTCTTCATACTCCTGTTAAAGTTAATTATGCTTAAGTACTCCGTTCAAGGAATATGGTAAATAGAAATTCTAGGATGTCAGGAAAAGAAATTCAAGAGACAGTAAAATACAATACACTAAGGTCTAAAGAAAATGCGCAATAAAGGTAATAATTGGGATGACTGTAAGATAAAAGATATTTTTACATGGTACAGTACCTGATTAGAACTGGCTTTTTCAAGTCTGTCAATCATAATTTCAAATTGCAAAGGCTTAATTTCCATCTTTCTGTTAAGTCTGTTTAATAAAGTCTCATCTTCTGAATCCATATCATAATCTGGTTGCTCGTTGTCTAGATTAAAAGCTAGAAAAGAAAAGAAAAATTCTTCAAACTGAGAAGAAATTATGAAGTTATATAGTGTCTATTGTATTTGACTAGACTACTTCTAAATTATAAAGCACTGACCAAAGACATGCTCATGATCATATGGTTAAAAATTAGTTTCCGAGACTAATTGCACAGTGGAAGAAAAATAAAATTTTGCTTTATATATATGATTTAAAGTTTAATAGAACAATAAAAACATCAACTAAGAAATTAACTTCTTATTTTAAAAACAAAGTATCACATATTTGCCAAAATACAAAACAGCAATTATCAAAAAAAGATGAGAAAGATATCAACATGGCAATTTGGTAGCACATTGAGAAGCTTTGAAACAAAATTAAGAATCAAGAAATAAATATCATTGAAGATAAAACAGTTTATTTTCAATAAAAGGTGTTGGCATGACAGACTAGTCGGTTATATTTAAAAAAAAAAAACAAACCAAAAAACCCCCACCAAGGTAGATTCCTATATCACTCCTAACACCAATAAATGACATACTGAACAACATTTTATAGGTAAAAATAAAACACAAAAATATACTGGAAGAAAATGCAAAGGGAAAATGTTGTATGGGCAGGTACAAACTCAGAAGTAATAAAACTGATGTAAAAAGATGAATCTGACTAAATAAAAATAGAAAATTTCTACATGGAAAATTTAATAAGCCAAGCCAAAAGACAAAGAACTGAGAAAAATGTAACATGTAAATCAAGAGCTGATCTAAAGATTCTTTTTTTATAAGAAATAAGAAAAAAACCAGTAACTCAACAAAAACTGGTAAAATAAAATATGTGAATTGGTATTTTAATGGAGAATTAATATCAATTACTTAAACATGAAAAAAAGATTAACTTCATTCATAATTAAATAAATGCAAATAAAATTAGATAATACTTTCACTAGTTAAACTAAGATGTAAAACTTGGTAACATTCTATTTTGGAGTGAATAGGCAAAGAAGGCCCTCTCAAACACTTTGAGGAGGAAATTTTAAACCGGTGTTTACTTCAATTAAAAACATATCCTCTTCAGGCTGGCTGGTTAGCACTGTGTTATAACATCAAGGTCAAGGGTTCAAATCCCTATACCAGCCAGCTGCCAAAAAAGAAAGAAAAAAAGAAAAGAAAAATACATCCTCTTGGACTTGGAAATTCTATTTCTAGGAATTTACACAGAAACGAGGATACACGCACAGTACTAGTTGTGACACTGTAATAAGTAAAAAATACAAAACGAGAAACATAGGATTAGATGAATGATGATTTACACATACGTGCAACACTGACTGAAGCCCTGAGAAAGAATGACACTGACCTATGAATATTGATAAAGAATGAAACTGACCTTTATGAACATTAAATGAAAAAAGCTAAAGTGCAGAAAAGTATATACGGTGCATTAAGATATGTATTTTTTAAAAAGGGCAAGGACAGATATACAATGTCTTTATAAATGCACAGAATATTTTTGAAAGGATATACAAGAAACTAGTAAACAGTTCTCTACTTCTGGGTAAGAGGACTGTGAGAACAGAAGCTCAAGGATGGGGAGGGGAATTAAAATTCTTTTTGTTCCCTTTTGTATTGTTTGACATGTAAAGCAGGTACATGTATTACTTATTAAAATATAGAAGCGGGGGGACTAAACTGCCACAAAGTATGTGTTGAAATTACATGACAAGACTTAGAGCAAGAAATACCAACCACCAGCAGGCTGGTTATTTAAAGTCGGCTGCATATGAATGTTTATATGAATATCCTAAATGCATACCATGTGAAATGTCCTGGCATTCTCAGATTCAGCATGACATCCTTAAAAGTAGTTCATAATACAGTAATAGGAACAGATGTGTATATTCATACAATTTTAGTAAAATCAGCTTTAAATTTTTTAAAGGCATTTGCTTTACAATCAGTAAATGATTATACATATTAAAAATCTGAACTCTGGTTCATTGTTTTAAAAAAATTTTACCACTAGGTAAGAATTAAAAAAACAAAAATAAACGTTATAAGCTAATACTTATAAATGCAATCAGTAAATGATTATACATATTAAAAATCTGAACTCTGGTTCATTGTTTTAAAAAATTTTTACCACTAGGTAAGAATTAAAAAAACAAAAATAAACGTTATAAGCTAATACTTATAAATTTACATAGCACTTACTAAGGGCCAGGCAGTATTCAAAGCACTTTATACATACTAAATTAATTGTCACAACCACCTTACGTGGTAGGTAGTATTTTACTCTCCAATGAGTCTCATATTCTAAAATTTAAAAATGTATAATTGTATATAACTTGTATCACATACTGCACAATAAAGTTAACAAATTAGAGGAGTTATAGCTATTGGTAAACTAATGACACAGATTATTTTATAAATATGATTCATTTAAAATATTCTTGAAAATTAAATGGATTTTTCTTTATCTTTTATGTATTATTTTTATTACACAATTATAAATAATTCCAAAGTATGCTTTTAAAAAGTTAATCCAATCTGCAAACTCAGTGACAGATAATATGGATCCCCAAAACTATACAGATTACTAAAAATTACTCTTCTTTCCACAAAGGGATGTTGTATTTGTAAATACACATAATGATAGTTCAATAATCTGCCTTTAGTGCACAGACTAACAACAAATAGTGAATAAAATCAGGTAGTTGATACAACTAGAACACATTTTAGAGAAAGATTTTACGAAGTGTTGAGCAGAATTAACCTAACATACCAAATTTCTCAAACAGAAGTTTTCAAAAGTTCAAGGGCAAGGCTATATATACAAATTTTGCATGACCATCTTTTACACACCTACCTAATCTTACTCACCTCTTGTTCCTCCACTTCCTATCTGATCTATCTTCTTATTCTATTCTTATAAAAGTCAGCATCCCCAGCTTCTGAGGCAGGGGAAGGGACAAGAAAAGCTGGGAAATAGTTTAGAAAAATTAATAGTGAGAACTGATAGGAGATCTGATAATGTGTTAAATCAGAACCAGGTCAAAGACTTGCACTAGCAATATAAGCATTCTAATACTACCATTTCTCTTTTCAATTCAAAACTATACAAGAATCTTTATAGATTTAGGAATTCTGTTGCTTCCAAATAGGTACAGGTATTTCATCTCTACCTCTCTTTGCCTCATCTTATATTGATTATCTCCTCTACCAGACAAAACCACAAATTCTTTAAAAGTAGTTGTTACTTGAGACATACTTGTATACCCCCTACACAGCACTTAGTGAAAAAAAAAAAAAGTGGGTACTAAAAGCTGTTAAATAAAAATAGCATTTCTTAAATATATAAATGAGATGAGATTCTTTTCGACTACAAGAAGAATATTTTCTGTAAGTTTATTGATACACAATTTTTTGAAATCCAGAAAGCTTTTTCCTACTAAAAATGAATCTTACAAATAATGGCCAAACAAAACTAGTAAAACATCCCCCACCCCCCAAAAAGAGGGGGAGGAGGTAGGAGGGCTTGATGCAGTAGATCAACAAAATTAAGTTATAACAAGGTTAATAAGGGTATACGTCAACGTGTGCATGAAAGACTTCCTGAGGTGAAGTTAACTGAGCAGTAAATAACAAAGAAAAGATAACCAAGAGAATTTAAGAGTGTGCATGGCCACTACAAGAAGGAAAATGGAAGTGAAAAGGAAAGTAGACAGATAGATAGCCATCAGGTAGCCACAACTGCCCAGGAAAATTTGGTTGCTCTCTGGCAGGGAGTATAACAACTTCTGTGTAGGTTAAAGGAGTGGGTACAACCTGCTGTTAAATATGTGAGTATAAAGCATTCACAACTGACTGGTTATAGCTTAGAGAATATATAGTTACTCTAAAATTTGCTAATAAAGCAAATACTACTTCTAGTTAAAAGTACTTTTCTTTTTTTTTTTTTTCCTTTTTGTCTTTTTTCGTGACCGGCAACGGATCGCAACCCTCAGTGTCGCGCCCGTACCGGACCGGGACCGGCAACGGGATTGCAACCCTCGGTGTTGCTCCCGCACCTCGCTCAGCCAGTGAGCGGTAGGTCTGTATGTGGGATCCCAACCCTCGGCGGGTGCGCCACCACGCTTCCCAAGCGGCGCACTGTAGCAGTGCACCACCGGGCCGGCCTAAAAGTACTTTTCAAAGTCCCTTGGTACTTGGCCATATTCATATGTGAATATCTAAAGCATAGCTACCTAACAGAATAAAAACATGAGAAAACCCAAGAAATACAAGAAAACTTCCCAGAGCCAAAAAATGGCAAGATGTTTTCAGATTAAAAGAGGCTTACCAAACATGGTACAAAATGAATAGCATGCAATTCAATGAGGCACATAATGATGAGCCACAGTTACTGCCCATTACTTTATATTATTATGAATATGAATTAACATTATTACTACATAATAGTATGCCTATTACATATTGTATGTTAAAGGGAAACATTTATTCTCCATATTTCCACTCAAATCTCCAAGAGGGAAAACTACAAGAAGGATATTTACAGCTTCTTACCACCCCTTCACTCTTTCCTTAAGCCAGGGAAGAAGTGAAAACTGGTGAACTTGGGAGGAGGACCTATCAACTCAACACCTTCCAGATGCATGTTTTCTTGTGGTTCTTCCTTCACAGAAGCTACATTCTAGTCAGCCCTCCACTACATTATAAGGATAGGGGCTGGCTCTGCCACTATAGAGGGAGACCCATTTTGTCAGTGACCAATCAGTAGTACAGTACGGTTGTCTAATTCAGGGGTCAAATATTAGACAGTCCATTAAGATCATATGTCTATATCTCACCTTCCAACAACACTTTTGTTAGTACGGATTGAATATCTCTTATCCAAAATGCTTGAGACCAGAAGTGCTTTGATTAGGGATTTTTTTGGATTTTGAACTTTTTTGGATTTTAAAATATTTGCATATACATAATAAGATATCTTGGAAATGCGGCTCAAACTAAACACAAAATTCATTTATGTTCCACATACAACTTATACACATAGCATGAAGGTAATTTTATACAATTTTTTTTTCCTTTTTGTTTTTTTTCGTGTCCAGCAACGGATCGCAACCCTCAGTGTCGCGCCCGCACCGGACCGGGACCGGCAACGGGATCGCAAACCTCGGTGCTGCACCCACACCTCGCTCAGCCAGTGAGTGGGAACTGGTCTGTATGTGGGATCCGAACCCTCGGCGGGAGCGCCACCGCGCTTCCCAAGCGGCGCACTATAGCAGTGCGCCACCGGGCCGGTCCATTTTATACAATATTTTTACATAATGCCATCCATGAAACAAAGTCGTGTACTTTGAACCACCGGAAAGCAAAGGCATCACTATCTTGTGGACAATCAATTTCTGATGATTCCATAAGCAGAGCATAAGCAAAAAAAACACAGGGAGGGAGTGACACATGTAGGTCTTGGCCCCATATGTGGTATTGTGAGGAACCTGTCATTGGTGCATCTGGCCTGCACACATGCCATTTTATTACCCTTTGTGGGCATGCTTGCATGGGGGAATCTGGGCATGCGTGGAACAGATATCACAGCTGAACGGGGCTGGGAGGGTCTTTTTTCTCCCCCCTGGAGATGCTGAATAAACTGAGTGTTGTGCACGTGTGTTTTGACTGCAACCCATTGCTATGAGGTCAGGTGTCAAGTTTTCTACTTGTGGCATCATGTCAGTGCTCAAAATTTTGGAGCATTTTGGATTTCAAATTTTTGAATTAGGGATGCTCAACCTGCAGTAAAGCTGAACTTTTATGTTTATGTCTGTTACTCAATTAGTTCTTAAGTAGAAAAGGGAAAGAAATATTTCTTGTCTTCCTAAAGCCCCAGTGTTATAGACCACGGTCAATAGTTTATAATTGGCTATACTCCAGGACATTTCAGTTTCTATGCTACAGTCTCCATCACATGGCCTTAGGCAATATATATTCAACTCAGAGTTTTTCCCTCTCCCTCTTTTCTCTGATTATCTACACAACTAGGATGCAATAGCACAAGTAGTGTAAGTACACTCTTACACACTGAATGTAAGCCAATCAAAAGCACTTTAAATTCAAGCCTTAATAACGACAACACAGATGATTTCCCTACCTTAATTCTGTGAATTCAGAACTGTTCACATAAACCCATCTCTGTATGTTAATCACTGTGTCTGCCTGTTTCTGGACCCCCCTCAGCCATGTTTGATACTATGTGACATTCTGTTCCACAGATGAGCAACTGACCCTCAAACAGCCAGGGTTTAAAACATACCTTAACCAGATTTCCTCTAACAGAAATGTGAACAGAGATGGATTTTGGTTAAAACAAGCAGAAGGAACACATATTTGTCTCAAAATCCCATTAAAACAAAAGCAAAGGATTTTTTTTTCCCAAGTAGCATAATCCTCAGAATTGACGGAAATTAAGTGAGAATTATCAAATTTTCAGGATTAGCAGACAAGACCAAAATATAAAACAGCTCGGGCCGGCCCGGTGGCGCACTGCTACAGTGCGCCGCTTGGAAGCCTGGCGGCGCTCCCGCCGAGGGTTCGGATCCCACATACAGACCGGTTCCCGCTCACTGGCTGAGCGAGGGGC